>NC_065537.1:84080019-84380019 GCF_932294415.1 Quercus robur
ACCACATTACTCAAAGCAAAAAAGATAAGAAATAGTAATAATAATAATAATAATAATAGATAAAACTTAATTAAAAGTAGAGTTAACCATAATTTGCAGACTAGGTAGGTGTGGACTTAAGAAGGATTAAGTTTTAACATTTGAATAAGGGAGTTTAGGGAGAGAGTTAAAAAAATTGTTGGTGGGTGGTTGAGATATGACTAAATGTTAGTAATTGATTAAATGTTTGTTTATATATATATATATATAGTGGAATTTGTGAAATAGTATAACAATATTCGCTGGTATCGAAATATATCGTTTCTTTAGTCAAATTGAAATAGCTTTCGGTATAAAATTAACTCCCTTAATTGTAGTGTATTAAGAAACATCAACATCTTAAATTCTTAATATATTAAGAAACAATGATTTTTATGTTTGTCTTGGTTGATAGTTTGTTAATATCATATGGGTGTTTATTTAAATTTTTAAAAATTTTATTTTTAATTTTTGGTTATACTCCGGCCCCTTTGAGTCCGTTCGCAAGTTAGTTCTTTGTGGTGGTAACCATTGATTTCTGTTATTTGTTTCCTCTCGCCAATAATTTTGCAATTAGAAGACCCTCAACAAGAAGCCAAAGACTTTGTCAGTGTATCCAGTACTTTCTTCTTGGATAATGTTTGGTGATGACTAACCTATGCCCTTGGTATTAAGAGCATTGCATTATTTGAGAATTTACCTAAAATCAAGAAGAGGCTAGAGATTTATATAATGCAAAGCGTGTTTCATAAAGCTATTCCAAGGACGTACAGTTTCGAACAATTTCTCATCTCTCATTATTTCAAGGAAAAAATCAAATGAGTAAGTCCTTGATTAGATGATTTGACAGTATTTCAAGGACTCTAATCATTCTCCTTTTTCCTCTTGTTTGTTTTTTTATAAGATTGGTCTTCGTTCAACAGGCAAAAAAGTAGAACCCACCACTAGTAATATACGAATTTTGCATTATTTAGGAAGTCCTAAACAGCTAAACTTAACAAAGACGCCAAGGACTTGGCGTCAATGGTGCTTTTCCCTAGTAATATACCAATTTTGCATTGTTTAGGAAGACCTAAAAAGCTAAACTTAACAAAGACGCCAAGGACTTGGGGTCAATGGTGCTTTCCCTGTACCTTATATATATTGTGCTTTCTTGGATAATCCTTGCATTATTGGAGAAGAACTAGCTAGACTACTATAGTCGAAGACTTCGTGTCTTTCCAGTTTCTACCAGTGGCGGAGCCAGGATTTCAAGTCAGGAGGGGCAAGATTTAAAGACAAGATTGAAGGTAAAATTAATCTAAGAAATATTAATCGATACTAATAACAAAATAAATAAACAACTATATGCCAAAGTCATTGTCATACATAATCTAATATAAAATTTTACTTTAATTCATTTTTTTTTCATTTCTAGTTAAATTTACTCAATTGCAAAATCTACTTCGACACAAGCTCGTTTAGAATTTGACCTGGACATATTACTATGAAGTATATATATGTTCCTCAATGCCATAAATGCTTTTAAAATCTTATGTAGACATTTGAGTTTATAGCAAAAACTCAGGTTTTTTTTTTTTTTTTTTTTTAGATCAGCAAAAACCTCAGGTTGAGACTGAAAATGGTTGTTTACAAGAGAAAAAAAATTGTAAATAAGAGGCTGACTGGTGAGGTTATACAGTTTGGTATCACTATATTTTTTTTCCCAGTCCTATTCAATGAAGTTGTGTGCAAAACCAATGTACTTGTACGCAGGACCTATTATTTAATAAAAGTGCTGCTTCAGTGCTTTGTGGATGTAAAATTGTCTTCTTGTTGACTAAAAAGTTGCTTCTGTCAGAGGGGCAAATAACCTTTTACTATGTTTACTAATAGTATACTACTAATACATAGAAAATTTTTGAGAAGGTCAGGGGGGGCAGCTGCCCCCCCTCGACCCCCCCTCTCTCCGCCCCTGGTTTCTACCAACCACCATGACTTTTACCAACTTTGTTTTTTGACAAATTAACCTATATGCCGAAATGTGCTTCCAGCTAAAAATTTCCTTAGATTGTTGACAGCTATAAGTTGCCTTTTTGCTTAGCTGAGCTTTTGTTTACTCCTATTTGTTGGGAATGTAGAATCATGTTTATGGGTTGGGCCAAGCTCATTTTTTTTAAGTCCAGACCAACTAAATTCCAAGCCTGATTCATGTTTGGATTGTTTTTTTCTAAGGTTCTGTGTTCATGACTTTGTTAAGAAACAAAACAATTTTCTGGAGCTCAACTTGATTACAAAAAAAGTCTCAAGAGAATGTGCAAGTTTGACTTGTTTACAAACAAAAAAAAACATAAACAAGTTTTATACCAAGTTTTACAACCCTACCAAAGACTGACAAAGTTTTTATCCAACTCTCATGTATGCTTCCAATTAAGCAAAATAGCTTTTGTGTTGAAATAGACCACCAGCATCCTACTTATATATACTGTTATAAAACCGGTCCACATCACAGTAAAACAATTGATTGTCCCTTCATTTTCTTTTTCTTTTTCTTTTTTTTTTTTTTTTTTTTTGAACAATTGCTCTAATAATGCATAGCGTGTTGGTTAAAGCTTCAAATTTTCCTTTTACTATCTTACATAATATTCCTAATTGATGCAAAAATGTCTATATCTTAAAGGGATAAAATTTAGGTACAATACTTAAGTATTGTTCATTAAGTTCTTCTCTTAAAATTTAACCATGTGGTTTTTTTTTTTTTCTTTTTATGAGATGAAAATGTATTTTTAGTTAAGTACAGTCACATGACTAAATTTTAAGAAGAAAAATTAAGAAACAACATCTAAGTACTGTACTTAAGTTTTGTCCATCTTAAAATATGTTCAAATTTAACATATGAAAACATACGTTAAAAAATAAATAAATAAATAAAAATACAAACTCTTCATGTGCTTTCTTTGAAAATCCTTGAGAAGACCTAGACTAGGAGTTCGCATCCATGGTGAGTTTTCCACCCACTACCGTGATAATATATTTCTATTTTATTAATATAAACTAAAAAGGTGGGAGAAGAGATTGGGGAGAGTACGTAAAAAAAAAAAATTAAAAAAAAAAAAAGAACAAACTTAAATAAATAATTAGGCTCACAATTTTAAATGAAACATGCACTTCAAAGTTTAAACAACAAACTTAAATAAATAAAACACTTTAAAGTTTAAAACCTCCCTAGATTGGGTTTTTTTTAGTAAAAGTATGAAGTATAACGTGTCTCATTTAAAAGTCTGGGATTTAGTGTGTCGCAAGAATAAAGCTCTAAGATTTTTTTAAGTACTTTCCCCAAAAAGATAATTCACTTTCTTCCGATAAATAAATACTTTAATTGACTTACTCCTATATCTTTCGGATTTAATTTTTCAATGAGGTCCTACTCAAGAAGACTTGTGTTTTTTGTTGAGAAAATACTGAAGAAGACTTGACTCAACTGCGTAGCCAAAAAATTTAGCGTCAATGGTGCTTTCCAAGTTTCGTATCCATTACTTTCTTGAAAAATGTTTAATGATGACTATCTCGTACCATTTGTGTTATAATTTTTACATTTTCTAGGAAAGCCTATACTATATTAAAGAAGACGTCGACGACTTTGGCGTTAATCGTGCTTTAATTCCTAATTCATATGTAGTACTCTTTTGGAAAATATTTCATAGTGACTTTAGCATTAGGAGTAATACTACTATACTAGAGATACTAACTATAGGGAAATTATTGTGTACTCCCGGAGTAACATAAATATATACTCCCTCCTCTCACATAAATGGTAGGTCTCATTAATTAAATTCATGGTCGGACCCACCATTTATGTGAGAGGAGGGAGTACGCATTTATGGTACTCCGAGAGTACCTAATAATTTTTCATAACTATAGCATCGTATGGGAATGTGTTTGCAGCCTCTCATTTTTATAGTAGATTAAAATGCTTGATTTGTGCAGGAATTTGACCCCAAGGCAACGTGAATTGATTGAAGAGTTTGCCAAGGAAAAGCAAGGGGAATATGATACGCATGCTACTGCTGGAGCATCAGGGTAAAATGTAGACCAATTGGTGTCATTTGTTTGCTAATTCTTAGCAAAAAAGGATATAGGTAACTGAAGAAAAAGCATCAATTGTTGAAAGACCCACCCACTCTATAAGTTTTGTAGGAGTGACTAGGTCGTTTTTGTCCTTTTTTCTTGGGGGTGTGTAATCTTTTTCTTACAAATCACAATGGTAGTTTTATTTGAGGCGACAACATTTGATCACTTGAATCTAGAGTATCTAAGTTGTTATTGTACATATTATTTATTTTTCTTTAATATTTTTCACTATCAAGAACTTCAAATCAGTTTATCTGTCATTTTTGTATTATGCTATGAATGATGTTAGGTACATGGATATTTAGATGTCACTTGGAATAAATCTTTTGAATATATAGATGGTTCAATATTTACTGAAGCATTTAGAAAAAACACTATTTGGTTTTCTTTGGAGCTATCAGATCAGACAAGTGCTTGTACATAGGATTGGATGTCCCCATATTTTGGTTTTGAACATTGTGAAATCATGAGCATGTTTATGTGATTTTGTCAGAGTTCATGGTGAGTAGAAAAAGAGTTTGCAATTTCGAAATAATTTGCAAGATTTAAGATTTTCTTGCCGTTACATGGCACTTCATGGCTAGACTCCTAGCCCCTTGGGGGTAGCTGTATTTCTCTGTCTTTGCATAACTCATATATTCAATTAAAGCAACAATGCAAAAATACAATCCTAGTCCTTTAAAATTACACAGCAAATACAGATTTTGCACAACGTAGTATTAAAATTCAATCTTTAGATTCAAAATCCAACAAGAAGAGACACACATACATGTAATCATTAAAATGCAAGTCTAAAATTAAACAACTTACGGTAATAAACCACAACAAAATAGTAGCAATACAAGGCTATGCAAGGCTGAAATTCAACAACTTACGGTAAAGAACCACAAAAAAACAGCGATATGTATCAATACAATCTTCAATGAGATTAAACCAAGCCCTACGCCAGTATGGTTTTAAGTAGAGAACTGCAGCCATTTCCAACAGGACTGTTATGTAAGCCACCACAAAGCTTATGTAGAAGATACCCATGTCCATGAAACTATCACCTTCTTCCCCGTCAATATCCATTGGCATTATTGATAGTGGTCTCATTTTGGTGCAACTATTATGTAATGGAGGTCCACACAAGAGAGGGTTCCCCTCATAGCTGCTTTCACCAAAAGTAACGAATTGATTTTTTCTGTCGGGTGTTGTTCCTGATAAGTTGTTGTGTGCCACAATAAAGACCGCTAGAGAGGTCATTTCAGTCAACCGAGGTGGAATTTTGCCATTCAAATTATTGTAGGAAAGATCCAGACTTTCTATTTGATTTAAATTTGAGAATGTTACTGGGATTGGTCCGGATAGATTGTTGTGTGACAAGTTCAATGCACGAATGTTGCTGCTCATCCTACCGAGTTCCAGTGGGATTTTACCTACTAGGTTGTTGCATGAGAGGTCAATTCCAAACATGTACTCAAGGATGTCACCCTTGTAGGAGTAAGTTCTAGTTTTTGTAGTGAACTCTACTTCTTCTTCAGCATCCATAACTCCGTGAAACGTAGATAGATCATAAGGGAGATATTTGATAATATTTGACTTTGTGTTCAAATATAATGACAAACTCCTTAAAAAAGTTACCCCTGAAGATAAACCTCTTAAAGAAGTTTTGTGGGCAGATGCATCAAAAGTAATGTTACTCAAGCAATAAGGAATTAGACCTGAAAATTTATTGTAGGAAAGATCCAAAATGTTTAAATTCTGCAAAAGGCATACTTGAATTGGAATTTGACCTTCTAAATGATTCGCTTTCAAAAGGAGAATTCTCAATGATGAGAGGCTGCCAATCCAATTGGGAATGTTTCCAGTTAGATGGTTATCTCGAAGATTCAGTGCAAGTAGATAGGAGTTGTTTTGGAAAGAACTTGGAATTGGACCGCTCAAGCAATTTTTATTTAATTGAAAATAACTGATACTTGAGGAATTGAAGCAAGATGGAACAGAGCCAAAAAGATTGTTGTCAGAAAGGTCAAGAAATGCAAGATCAACGAGTTTGCATAACTCAATTGGAATAGGACCTTCAAAATGATTTTTGGCCATAACAATATCTTCTAAAGATGTCACATTCCCTATCCATGTTGGAAGTGTGCCTGAGAATTGATTGTTGTCCAAATGCAAATTTCTTAGATTAGTCCAATTAGAATTGGCAGGAAATATTTGGCCACTGAAGCTATTGCTTGATAATATGAGTAATTCTAAATTGTAGCAACCCATTATGAAATGCATTGGTATGGTTCCTAAGAAATGATTCTCAGACAAGTCTAGACTCCGTAAGAAAACCAAATTCCCAAAAGAAGAAGGAATATTGCCTTCAAATTTATTTCCTAACAGTTTTAAAGATTCTAAATTTGGAAAAATTAAACCGAGGTTTGTGGGAATTGGACCATGTAAGTAATTATTAGAAATATCTATGCGCAACATGTTGGGACGAATATCATATGGCACCATAAAAGGCCTTGTGAAAGAGTTATTATTTACAATAAAAATCTCCAATCTTGTCTTGTTCTCTAACAAATAGGTAGGGAACTGCCCAACCAACTTGTTGTGAGAGAGAACAATAACTCGCAAATCATATTGGTAATGAAGAAGTCTGGGAAGTGTCCTATTGTGAATGTTAGACGAACAATTTGACAAACTGAAAACCTTTAATTGGAAGGTGGGAATCCAAGTAAGGGAGTCAGGTTCCAAAGCTAATCTATTGTTATCACTTAATAGGATCTTAAGATTTGAGAGGTTGGAAAGGAAGGACAACGTGGATGGGATCGCGAAGTTGTTATCTGAGAGAGAAAGGTACTCAAGTGATGTCAAACTTGATAGTGGAGACTAGACAATGTTCCCATTGAAGTGATTGTTAGAGAGATCCAATACCCGGAGTGATATCAAGTTTGCCATACATGAAGGTAGTCTCCATTCAAAATTATTGCCGCTGAGGTCTATCTCTTGAAGCTTCTTAAGTTCACACCAGCCTGTATAATGTGATAATTAGTTATTAGGTTCTACTGTTGTAATTATTCGAAGCAATATCATTGTGAAAAAAAAAAAAAAAAAAAAAAAAAAAAAAAAAAAAAAAAAAAAAGAGCCTACCTTGGTCAGGTAAGGTGCCATTCAGTCCACAATATGACATTGTCAATACATTAAGAGAAGTCATAACTCCAATTTTATGAAGAAGACTTTTATCAAACGACGAACCATCCAAGTTCAACTGCTCAAGGTTGTTTAGTTTGCTCAACTCTAAAACAAAAGCAGAAAGCTTATTAGAGGTATGTAAATCAATAAAAAAAAAAAAAAAAAAAATGTGATACGATAGAGCATAAATTAGTACTGATTGCTCAAAATTATTAAGATACCACACAGAAGTGTTAAAGTAGCCAAGACCACTTCCGCAACTAAGATTCTTTGAAAGAAAGTAATTTTATTTTATCTAATAATAGTGTATAGAGTATAGACTACCACATAATGTGGCAGTCTATATACTTTCATATTTTAGAATTTAATTCAAATTATGAAATTAATTTATTTCAACTAAAGATGATGCTTTTCCTTGAAGATCTCAGTCTTATTTTAAGAGTGCGTTGTTAAACCTTTTTTTTTCCCCCGTTTTTCTACAACATCTAAATCATTTTTTTTTTTTGCTACAGTTACTTCCGATTTAGGTAAATTCCCTTTTACACAAATCATATCAAAACCATTTTTTTTATTTGAACTCTTGAATTTGTAAAATCTAGCTGGTGTCCCATTTGATGTGCGTGTAAACATTTTATTCGTGGGTTGCTTCTTTTTTTTCTTTTTTTTTAAGAGAGTTTCAACCTATAGCGTTCGCTCCTGATAATAGCTCTTTATAATCAGACCAAGACACCAATCAGTTTTTGGCATAGGCGGGGATTGAACCCTAGATCTCTTATACAACCATAAGAGACTTTACCAGTTGAGCTAACTGGAACTCTATTCGTGGGTTACTGAAGTAGGAATATAGAACAAGTTTGAATTGCTCACTCTAGGCAACGTAGAACGACCTTGAAGCTCCTATGTGATTGTTGGTTTAGGCCAAGAAAGGTATGCTAAAAAACCAATATTAAAATCTCCGCTGTGTAGTCTTTGTTTTTAACATTTTGAATACAAAATTTTAACAAGACGAAAATAGATTATGATACTTATGAAAGACAATAAGTTTAGTCTCACTGAATTTCAAGAAATTTGATTATCAATATTTAGAATAGGGTTTTTATAGAGATTTTCTACTATTATGCCAGTGATTAAAAGTAAAATGCAAAACAACGCCACCTTGATGTCAATGGTATAACTTACCTTTAGTGGTAAACGATCCCTCCAAATTGTTATTTGAAAGATCTAATGTCTTCAACGATGGGAAGGCAGTTAATGACTCAAGAACTTGTGCACTGAAATCATTCCCACTCAAGTCTAGGAGTTGCAACTTAGTTAAGATGCTTGAATCTATAGGGCAAAAAGAAATATCTCAAAAACATCGACATGATAATTTCATTTGGCATACCATACCAAAGAAGTATTTGATTTGAATCAATGAACATATATTTTTATAGCCTATATACCTTTTGTTGTCACGAAGTCATGGATATTATTCTGACTCAAGTAAAGCTCCTCCAAGTTCCTAAATGCTTTAAATTCTACAATAAAAAAAATTACATAAAAAATCATGAGAAAAAAAAAAAGGAACCTTAGGTGCATAAATACTTTTCATTTAAAATAGCTAAGGAAAAAATGGTGAAATTTAGTTGCATAAATATCAATGATTGATAGGAGGGAAATAAGAAATGCTACATGCTCAATAAGCGTGCATGAAACACTCTTCCAATTATATTCCTTTGCAAATTAATGAGAGTTTTACCTTGGATATGGATTGATCCATTCAAATTGTTTTTACTCAAATCTAGTTCCTTGAGCGATGCAATACCACTTAAGGATTGCAGAATACTGTGATTGAAATTATTATCATCCAAGTGAAGCACCTCCAGCTTGCTCAACAAAGAGAATCTTTCAAAACCTGCAATTTAGATTATTTAATTTGCATATCTGTGACTTTATATTCCCCACAAAACAGTACAAAATGAATCTTAACATGCAACTAATCTGTGGTCTACATTTATTTTTAAAGAAAAGGTAAAAAAGAAAAAAATAATTTCAAACAATTTACTTTGGTCAAACAATTAGTTGGAGGATTTTACCCAAAAGGCTTACCTTGGATGGGGATTGATCCATTCAAATTGTTGTACCCCAAATATAGTTCCTTGAGGGAAGCAATTCCACTCAAGGATGAAAGAATGCTGTCATTGAAATTATTATACTCCAAGTGAAGCACCTCCAACTTGCTCAACACATATAATCTTTCAAAACCTGTTTTTTAGATGCTTCAATTTTCACATCTGCAACTATATATTCCCAGAAAACAGTATAAAATGATTCCTAAAATACAACTATTTTTTTCTCGACTATTTAAAAAAAAGGATGTAATAGATAAAATTAGAATATCAACAAATTAAATACTTTGTACTTTTCTTAGGATATAAACTCAGTACCTTCATTTGGGACCCATCCACGAATCCAATTTTCACTCAAATCGAGGTACTGGGGCTCTTCAAAGGAAAGAAATAGAGAGGCATTAAAGTACGAACCTCTCCCACTTTCTCCACTCCAATAGGAAATCGTGCTATTAAGGGCAAGTTGGATTACATGGCCAGTAGTGATGTTGCACTTGACACCTTCCCACTCACAGCAATCACTCTCTTTGTTGGCTGAGTCCCAAGGTGTAACATGATAATCATCAGTGTAGTTGACAGAAGCTTTGTATTGCAAGAGTGAAATTCTCTCTTGCTCCCAGCAACCAAAGCACCCATTCATACCTAAATGAACCAAAAGTAACACCACCAGCCACCACCAATAACGTCCCAACTCCATTAATTTTTATTTTCCTGATTTTCTATAACAATAAGACTAACAAAGGTTTTGCTCAACTCTGATTTATAATTCCAAGCACAATAGGTTTTGAGTTGAAATAACACTACAACCATCCTATATATACCTACTACATATACAACTTTCTTAGATATCTTGTCCTTTTTCCAAAAGCAAAAAAGTTACATCCATTATATGAATGACTTGGACTAAGACTTTGCAATCTGCATCGTGGTGTCTTTCTACCCAGCTACATACAATGACGATCTTTTCTAAATAAAAAAGGTGCAACAAGATAATTTATTTTCTTTTGATGATCAATAAATACTTTGATTGAGGAAAGTAAAAAGAACCAATGGACTTATCGATATAGTTTCATTGTATCAAGTTTGACTTTTGGTAGATCTCATAATGTTGTTGCACTCTTTTCTAGGAATTTACCAAATTCTTAGATCTCTAAGAGAAAAAAAACAAAAGAAAATAGAAGAAAATTAACACACTTATTTATTTATTTTTGTTTTTATCTAATTCATTCACGTTTTCCTCTCTATCTTAGTTTTTTTTTTTTTTGTCTAATTCAATCAAGAAGCTGGAAAGCTACATCCACTACTAATACAAAGGTAGTCAAGGATGGAACTAGTATTTTGAGTTAGGAAGGCAAAGTATAAGAAAAAAAATTATAAAATTCCAAAGACAAAGACAAAGACACAAAAACATTGTTTTATATGTAATAAATTACAAGACAAAAAATATCATTATTTCTTACTACATTATTATAATAAATTCATTGTAAAATTATAAGAAAAATGGAGCCAAATATAAAATTGTGGAGAATATACTTTTTCTCTTTCCACCTGGGCCCCTTGGGACCCCACCTGGCTTCATCCCTATACAAAGGAGCTTTCTCATATCATATTTGTGCTTTTTTTCCAAAGCAAAAAAGTTACATCCATTATTTGAGATGACTAAGATTTCATTTATTTCTTTTTTCTATGTGAGAAACAAGATGAGTAACACTAAACATCCATTTGGGTACAATTTATATAGCTTTTTGTTGAAAATTTTTGTAAAATGTGTATTAAAGTATATTTGTACCTTAAAAATTTTTAAAAAGTTGTACATAAAGTTAAAACTAAAAGTTGATGTCAAACACACTCTAAAACTCTGCATCGTGGTGTCTTTCCAACCACCACAATGACAACCTTTTCTAAATTTAAAAGTTTCAAGAAGATATTTTCTTTTCTTTTAATGAATAAATACTTTCATTGAGGGAATAAAAAAGAATCAATGGCCTTGCGGATACACTTTTATGAAAGAGATTTGACTTTTGGTTGATTTCAATATCATTTCATAATGTTTTTGCTTGAGTCCCAAGATGTAAAATTATATTCATCTATAGTTGATCATGGAAGCTTTGAGTTATAAGAGAGCTATTCTCTCTTACTCCCAACAACCAAAGCACCCATTAATAAGTAATTGAACAAAATTAACACCACCTACCACCAAAAAGCAAAAAAGTCCCAACTCATCTCATTTTTCTTTTCCTGAATTTCTGTGACAAGAATAAGACAAAGTTTTCTCCAAACAAAATGGTCTTCAATTGAAATAGGCCACAAGCAAGCATGCTACATATATACTTATATCAAACGGTAAATGTTATATTATTGCGGTTGGTCTAATAATGCAAAGCGTGTTCTTTGTAGTGATTTGTTTTCTTTCATCTGTAATTTGCAGTAATGTCCTACTCAAGAAAACCAATACTCAAGAAGAGGCCAAAGTCTTTGGTTTAAATGGTGCTGATCCTAATTTCGTATCTGGTACTATCTTGGAAAATGTTTAGTTATGACTAGTCTATTGGTACTACCAGCTTGGCATTAATTGAGAATATACCTAAACTCAAGAAAATTAAGGCCAAAGAATTTTGGGGCAATTGGTAGGATCCCTTAAGGATCCGTTTGGTTGGAGGGATGGGAAAGTGAGAGGATAGAAAGATTTTAATTTCCCTCCTTTTTGTTTGGTTGAGAGTGGAAAAGTGGAATGATGGAAAAAGTGAGTTTGTATAAATTTACGCATATACCCTTGTTAAAAAATGATGCTCAATTAAAACCAAAAAAGGGATAAACAACCAAAAAAAAAAAATCACCTAAATTTATTAAAAAATAAAAATCATGTCTAGAAAAAAAAAATCACATCTAAAAAAAAAAAAAAAAAAAAAAAAAAAAAGCAATATATATATATTGCCTGTTGAACTTAAGTCATATTTTGGAATGAGGTGTGTGTTTTGCATTATTTGGGAAGACCTAGACTCAACAAAAGAACAAAGATGTGGAATCAATTGTGCTTTCCCAACTTGTGTTTAGAGTTTAGTGCCTTGTTGGGAAGGGTTTCATAGTGAACACTAGTTCATGATATTATGAGTTTTGCATTATTTGCGAAGATCCATTCTCAAGAAGAGGCCAGAAACTTTGATTTCAATTGTGCTTTCACGGAAAATGTTTCATAGTAATGACTAGGTCATAGCATTGGTGTTATGAGCTTTGCATTATTTGAGAATACCTAAACTCAAGAAGGAGACAAAGACTTTCATGTCAATGGTTTGGAGTTTTGCATTATTTGAGAAGACACACACTCAAGAAGAGGTTGAAAACTTTGGTTTCATGAATAGTGCTTTCAAAGAAAATGTTTCCTAGTGATGACTAACCCATAGTATTGGCGTTTTCCTATTTCGTATTTAATATGTTCCGGTAAAATGTTTTGTAGTGATGACTAGTGATCATTTCTTTTGTATTATTTGAGGAGACCTAGACTCAACAAAAGGCCAAAGACCTATCCAGTGCTTTCTTTGAAACTATTTCATAGTAAATGCTAATCTAGCTATATCACTAATATTATAAACTTTGTATTATTTGAGATAACCTAGACCATGACAATTGAAGACTTCGTGATCATGTCCACCATATCTTTTTACCCACCACTATGAAAGTTGTTTTTCTTATTTTTTTTCCTAAAATAAAAAAATAATAATAATAGTAATTCAATTATATTTAGGGAAAAAAATGGAACACACCATGATATTCCCTCTCATATTTGATAGCCCCCACTTGTAAGACTCACATGTTATCAGAGGAACGCACCATGTCACATAATTTATTTTTCTTAGTTTAGTCTGTAACTCTCATATGTTCATTTGTACTGAAATAGTGAAATGTTACAATGATCATAGCAAATTCCGTCACATGCTTACTAATCTATATAGGTTTCCTTTTGTAAACTTCTTGAGATCAAATATTTAAGTTTCGGTAGCAAGTAAAATACAATCTTGAAGAAGCAATTTAAATGATGTAATGCCTAGTTAGCAGTTATCACCAATGATGAGGGAAGTACGTTGTGAGAATTTCCATTTTCATGATGCAAGTTATTTCTTGAGTTTTAACCAAAACCCTCACCCTACTCGATTATTATCCCATAATGCACATCTAAAATAGCAACACAAAACAAACTCCATCATAGATCAATACTATATCATCTATTGGAGCTTTGTCATATACAATCTTAGCATGTAAGGAATTCATGCAGCCTAAGCCAAAAGCCAATGCATATATAGGTATTCTCTTGATGGAACAGAGAACATATTAACCTTTGGTAAAAATATTGATGATTTGATAGTAATTCTAACTTGTTCTGCTTCTATTAGGATTGTTTTGGAGAATGACTGCAGAAAGGAAGAATAGTTTGATTAGTATATCAAAGAGTGAACAGTGAAATAATAAGTTGTATACCTGAAAAAAAATCCTATCAAACTTAGAAAAAGGAAACACTGATTTAAAAATAAATATCCATTTAGTTTAATAAACTAATAACAAAGACAAAGACACAAAAACATTGTCTTGTATGTAATACATTACAAGACACAAAATATCATTGTTTCTCACTACATTATTATAATAAAATCAATTTAAAATTAAAAGAAAAATGAAGCCAAATATAAAATTGTGGAGAATGTAATTTTTCTCTTTGCACCTGGGCCCCTTAGGACCCCACCTGGCTTCATCACTATACAAAGGAACTTTCTTTTATATCTTTTTTCTATATGAGAAAAAAGATGACTAAAACTAAGTGTCTGTTTGGGAACAACTTATATAGTTTTTTGTTGAAAATTTTTGTTGAAAGTGTGTTAAAGTATACTTGTACCTTAAAATATTTAAAAATTAAAATGAGATTTTAAAAAGTTGTACATAAAAGCTAAAAGCTAAAAGTTGACGTCAAACACACTCTCAAACTCTGCATTGTGCTGTCTTTCCACTCACTACAATGACAACCTTTTCCAAATTGAAAAGGTGCAAGAAGATATTTTCTTTTCTTTTAATGAATAACACTTACATTGGAGGAATAAAAACTAACACCACCCACCACCTAAAAACAAAAACGGCCCAACTAATCTAATTTTTCTTTTCCTGAATTTCTCCATACACACGGTGATTTGTTTTCTTTCGCCCTACTCAAGAAGACCAATACTCAAGAAGAGGCCAAAGTCTTTGGTTTGAATGTTGCTGATCGTAATTTCATATCTAGTACTATCTTGGAAAATGTTTTGTTATGACTAGTCTATTGATACTACCAGCTTTGCATTAATTGAGAATACCCAAACTCAAGAAAATTAAGGCCAAAGACTTTTGGGGCAATTGTTAGGCCATCCCTTAACTTTTTTCCTCTTTTTGAAGACTTGGACTGA
The DNA here is from genome assembly GCF_932294415.1 of Quercus robur. Lineage (NCBI taxonomy): Eukaryota > Viridiplantae > Streptophyta > Magnoliopsida > Fagales > Fagaceae > Quercus > Quercus robur. The sequence goes on from NC_065537.1 coordinate 84,094,850, forward strand.
ACTAAATGCCGAGAACTTAGGCCTCATCAGATCAACTACCTTTTAAGAATTCACATTCAGTGCTTTCTTGGAAAGTGTTTCATAGTAAATGCTAGTCTACATTACTAGTATTATGAACTTTGCACCTAGACTACGAGAGTTGAAGACTTTGATGTACATTGTATCCTTACACCCACCCCCATGGAAATTGTTTTTCAACTAAAATAAAAGGTGGGAAAAAATTATTCATTTTCTTTGAGAAAAGAAAAAAAGACAAAGGATATGTGCTTTCACCAAAGAGGTAAAAATGCTATGAATATTATAAAAAGATATAAGGATGTAGCTCCAACGTGAAAAAATAAAAAATATTGGCACAATGAGCCGGGCTGGCCCTTGGGCAAGGCCACTTAAGCCATTGCCTAGGGTGGCAAAAATTTTTAATTAATAATTATTTTTTATAATTAAAAAAATGTGAACTCCCTCACTTCAGGAAGGCCTCTAAAATGGTGGGAATAATAAAATCCCAACTCATTTAAAATCCTAAACTTTTTAACAAAAATAAAATCATATGAATGCATCACATTATCATTAAAGTTAATTTCTCATAACGACTTTAGATTTTAATTTTTTATATGTCCCTCTCCCACACAATGGAATGTCAATATTAGCAATCCAATCTTTCACATGACCGTACACCAAATAATCTCTCTCTCTCTCTCTCTCTCTCTCTCTCTCTCTCTCTCTCTCATAATCAAATTGGAAATTAGATGTCAATTTTGTTTCACCATGTGTCACTTTATTTAAGGTAAATAAAAAATCATTTGAAAAATGTTAAAAGTAGATGCTAGAAAAACTTAAATTTAAAAATATAATCAATAATTTTGTATATCAGAAAGCTTGAAAAATAAAAATAAAAAAGAAATGTACACCATAATAAGACTGTTTTATAAAATAATTTCACTGTATGCGTCACTAATCTCCCACAAAAGTAACATGGCATAGCTTCCTCCAATAAGGCATCTCTAGGATTTTTTTTTTTTCCTTTAAATAACAAGTTTCTCATCATTTATGCTAATCTAAACAAGGTTATTAATTTCTTATTGTTTCTATGAATGTGACTTTTGCTAAAGATACATATCAGTAACGGTAGAGAAGATCGAGTTGAAAAGTTGTTTTTTGTTATGTCATATTTTTGAATTAGACAAGGTGCTTTTATTGGTTTGAAGTGCCACATCAATTATACACCATGATTACTTAATAAATCTATGTATATATATATATATATATATCTAAAAGCTTAAGCGTAGCATTTATTGTTGCTACGCTCTAGTTGAGCCACATCATTGCCATGTCACAAAGTTTTTCTTTCCCATTTTTTTTTGGGTTTCCACTTCATATATTCTCTTTAATCAATCCCATTCTCTCTCTCAACTCATCATCTTCCCATCAAACAAACGGCTAATGTTTATACTATTAATGACTTTTCCATTAAATCCAAATCCCCTTAAATTCAGCAATCAATCATTCTCTCTCTCTGACTTATCATCTCCTTATCAAAAAAACAACTTCTTTCCCCCATCAAAACATTCAATTACCTCCCTTTGGATTTAAAACCCATTGATTTTTTTTATATTTTTTTTTATATATATGTAGGTTGTGAATTGCTTTCTTTCCACCCCCATCAGTCACCAAATTACATCTAGAATTGGAAGGTCCATTTGAGGTTAGTTTTTCTTTTTCTTCCCTTGAACTTCTTTGCTTTTTTCTTTTTTCCAATTTTCAATTGATAGTCTATCTCTTTGTATTCATGTTTACAATTTTTCTTTATATTATTATGTTTTACCCATTAAAATTGTTAGTGTCTAAAGAATTGGAATGCATTTTATTGATTTAGTACATGATCATTTGTCTCCCATTTGTTTATTTTATTTTCTGAATGGCTTTGTAATTTTTAACTTAAATACTACATAAATTCTTGCTACTTTTCTTTTAATCTCATCTAAATCTATGCTAATTTTTAACTTCTTAGAATAACTTGGAATAGGAAACAAAATATTATGATTGATAGGTATGGATCATATGTTGTTCCTCTTTTTCTTTGTAGTTGGGATTATAACTTAGTTTAATATGGTTATTTTCATTAATTTTTTGACAAATTACGATGTAAAGGTTTGTATTGGATTTTCTTTTCCAAGGTTGTAAATACCATTTTTTTTTCAATTGATATTCTATTTCTTTGTATTCATATTTACAATTTTTTTTACATAATTACGTTTTATCCATTAAAATTTTTTGTTTTTAAAGAATTGGAATGCGTTTTATTAATTTAGTACATGATCATTTGCCTCTCATTTGTTTATTTTATTTTTTGAAGAGCTTTGTAATTTTGTAAATTAAATACTACATAAATCCTTGCTAATTTTCTTTTAATCTCATCTAAATCAATACTAATTTATAACTTCTTAGGACACCTTGGAAGAGGAAACAAAAAATTATGATTGATAAGTATTGACTGTATGGTGTTCCTCTTTTTCTTTGTATTTGGGTACCATTTATCTTCTCCCAAAAAAAAAAAAAATCTTGCAATTTATAACTATTGCATCCATTTTATGACTATGGGCATGCATGCAATATTGCTTTATGTTTCCATGGTAATACTAATGTCCATTACTTTGAAATTAAAAAATTCTCTCAATTGAAGCATATACCTTGACGTGATCTCATTCTTAGGAAATCCTGCAACTTAATTCAAATCATGCTAACCAATATATATATATAATAAATAGAATGATTTTGTATAGTCCAACATGAATTAAATCATATTACCTTAGTAATTAGCTTAATTAAGCTTATCTAATTCTCAAGAAAAAAAAAAAAAAAAAAAAAAACCTTAAACTTATATCTTATTGTTCAATTTGGCTATGATATGTTGCACTTCAATCCATCATACTCCTTAAATATTCAAAAATATAATAGAAATGACATAAGAAATATAATAGATAAATACAATAGGAAATCAACTAGGCATTTCTTTTGTACTACAAATTTCACTATTATAATTCTTAAATAATATGTACTTAAATATTCACTATTAGCTCTTTTAGAAATACAATCAATTTTTTTTTTTTTTTTTTTTTTTTTTTTTTTGCCTTCCTATATATTTCTTCTATCTAATTGAAAAAAAAAATCCATAAAATTCTCATTTATGAAGGAAATTATTTTCTCAGATTAATATTTTTGGGAAAAAAAAATAATGAATATGGAAAGTCTTAAATTTTTCATAAACCTATATGGTAGCCCAAAAGTCCTCTATTCAAACTTACTATTATGTTACTACATTGGATTTGATGAGTTTTTTTAAAAAGAATATATATATATATATATATATATATATATATATATAACATTAACTATGCAACTTACCAGTTATAAATACATTTTTCAATTACTAAAACGTACAAAGTCTCTTTCTCTTCTCCAACCTTTTCTCTCCCTCAACACTTATGTATCATATTTACATTTTTCCCTTCCACACACACACACACACACACATATATATATTATATTTATATACGTTCTCTTTTAATCTCTCTTAAAAAAAAAAAAAGTATAGTATTTGTGATGGAAATTTTTTTAATTATCACTACATATTTGTGATATTTTTTAATCTCTCTATTAATTATCACTAAAATTTAGAAATTGTGTTTGGCTTCATTTTGCTAGGTTTTTTTCATGATCATTGGTTTATATGCTGTGAGTTGGGCTAAAGCTGCAGAACTGGGAGAGATCAAACAAGATACAGTTGCTACATGAATATTTTAGAAAGCAAGAGTATTATTATACAAAAACAAATATGGACATATATAAATAATTATACCATGAATACATTTGCTTTCCCCTACCCCATTTATGCTATTTATTGATTGACTAAAATCAACTACGCATTTTTAATTTTTTGGAGAAATGATCAACTACACATTTAGCTTCCTTAGTTTTTCACATTTTTAAAATTGTACGGAAAAGAATAATAGAAATCAATATATGTTTTGGGGAGAAAATTTTTTGTAATAGTTGATTCTCATACATGAGTTTAGTGATTATCAAAATAGAAACTATTATAATTTTGTTTAATAGTTCTTATGTGATAAAATGGAAACAAAGTTTGGATAAATTGCTCAGTAACTTCTCCAAAAATGCAAAATAATGTTAGTTTTCAAATGAAACCAACAAGATTCATTTTCATGTTCTAATAAAAATTATACATTTTCCATTTTTTAATTGTGTTGTGTTTTGATACATATCTCACACTATTATAATATATTACAAAATATTTTGCAATATATAATAATTGAAAGTAAAGTGCAACATGTTTCCTCGCCAAAACACACACACAAAATCAAGATACAGACTTCTTTACTTACATAAAATTTATTATATATATTACAATGTAATCACATTATTGTGAGATGAGTTTTGGACTATTACTTATAAATCTCAACTATTATTCTCATTCTTTACTTAACAAAAAATAATATGATATCAAAATTATCTCACGCATTGCGTGAATCTGCGACTAGTTTTCCATAATATGAAGGCTTTTTTTTATAAGAACCATGAATTTTAAAGCTAAATTTGTATCTTGCCTTCCAAAAAAGTGTTTCATACATCTTGATTACTTAATAATTTTCCAAAATATGAAAGCTTTTTTTTTATTTTTTATGAAAACCATGAAATTTAAAAGTAAATTTGCATCTTACCTTCTTGGAAAGTGTTTCATAGTGAATACTTGTCTAGAACTTTGCATTATTTGAGATAGCCTAGACCGCGATAGTTGAAGACTTCGCACCCTATCATATATTTCCACCCACCCCTTGAGAGTTTTTATTTTATATTTTTTTCAACCAATATAAAATAAAAAGGTAAAGAAAAATAAAGTTCCTTGTCAATGAAGAAAAAATTATTACCTTCTGAAACAATCTCATGGACTATTCCTCTCATATTTGTCCCCACCTGAGAACCCACATGCTGTAAGAGATATGCAACATGAGACAATCTAAAAAGATAATTTTCTTTACATAGAGGTGATCACATTGTGCATCTCTCTCAAAAGGAAGATAACCCTGGAATATCAGCTTTTAAAATTGCTCGCAAATGTGGCTTTAGTTTCTTCCCACAAGGCATCTCTAAGAATTTTCTTTTAAAAAATGATGAATACTCATCATATTTGCTAAACGGGATTGTTCTTAATTTATTACTGTTGCTACGAATGTGACTTTTGCTAATGGTTTGAATGAGTGCTACGAATGTGACTGTTGCTGTTGGTTTGAAGGAGTGCTACATTAGGAGTTAGAAAAGTTGTCTGTTGAACTTATGTCATATTTTGGAATTAGGTAACTTGTTTTTATTGATTTGGAGTACCACCTCAATTTTAGTTGAGTAAAATTTTCCAATGAATGGAGGATTTTCTTCATCAAAACAATGATTTCTAAAACTATACAAAACAAAGAATCAAAAAGAGAGCTAATTCTCAAACAAAGGAAATAAGCTCATCTCATTTTTGCAGGAAATTAACACACTGTTTTACATATTAAACATTGAAATGCTTTCACATGACGCCCCAAAATTGCTCAAAATTTAATTAAAAATCAAAAGATAGGAAAACTGACAAGTTCATTCTTCAGTCAGTACCTAGAAGAATATATTTAATCTATTGGCTGGCATGATCTCCAGAGTATATGACCCTGATTATTGGTTAAAACGAAAAGGAATACCTGTCGGTCAACGGGCACATCTCAATACCCTTTATAGCTTCTGAGATCCATGGATAAACGGGATTGTTCATCACTCAAACAACAAAACAAAAGGCTCTGATGCCATATTGGAAATCATTCCCATTCTCATAAATAAATAAGGGGTTTCCTTACCGATCAGCGTAATCTCAACTGTGCAACAATTCAAGCAGCAGCTTTGGCTTTTGCTTTTTGTTTCTTGGCATCCAATGATGCTAAGCCTGTGCCCAATCCAACAGGAGCCTGATCTTCTTGCCCTGATGTCAATTCATCATTTTTGGAATCCACTGGGCCATTTGAAGGATGGCCATTGGCTTCCTTCTTCACTCCATCAGATTCCCCACCTTCTGCCGCATCAGGGGTCATACCTGAATTGATAATATTGAGGAGTTGAGTAAGTGGTGGCATAGCTTGTACTGGAACACCATGTGGACGTATCAAGAGGCCCCTAGCTGCAGCTTTCTTTCTGACTTCAGCTGCTGCACGGGCAGCTCTTTCATCAACTCCCCTCCCTCGAGGAGGATTGTCACCAATTATCGCAGCATTAAGAGATTTATTGACATTAGTGCCCGAAGTCCCAGACCCTCCAGCTGTTGCAGCAGCTTGGAATGCCTGTATTAAGTCAGGATGGGCCTGTCGTGCAACATCAAATATCAAATGAGAAATCCTAAGTACCCACCAAAAAAGAAACAATATATCTTTTAGGGAAGTTAGGACAGCTCCAAGCAAGAAACAAGCATCTGATTGATACCCAGAAGTGTTTTCAGTTCTCAATTTTTCATTTTGATAATTCAATACTTGGGGGTGGGGGAATATGAACCTTGGACGTCTCCATTAAAAACACTAGAAGGTACCAGTTGAGCTACAAGGCTCTTCGCAGTTCCTACTTTTTCTTTTTTACTTTGGCCAAAATACACTGTTAGTCCCTAAACTTCAGTCCATGAACAATTTTGTTCCTTAAGTTTTAAGTGCTAGCTTTTAGTCCCTAACAAACTTAAAGAGATCCTTTTAGCCCCTAGAAAGCTTAGAGTTTAAAAGTGATCACTTTTAATTCATAATGTATCTAATTGAGTGATGACATGTCAGTTTTTAATTTGGTCGCATCATATGAGTAAAAGCAACTATTTTTAAACTACAGGGACTAAAATTTCTTGTGTGCTAGACTTATAAATTAAAAATTAAAAAAATTTTGTGTGCTAAACTTTAGTGATTGACAGTGTATTTAAAGCCTTTTTCTTTTAACAAAAAATATAATTTGAAAAGGTATCCATCAAGGGATTTTTATACACTATGCTGTACTACCAGGCTAAAAAGACCTGGGTTTTAAGAACTCAAACCAGAAATGTAGGGGTTGTAGACACCATACAGAGAATGAGAGGCCGTGCAAAAAAGGACAAAAGCATGAGCACAGGGAAGCATTTATATCTATCAAGCAGAACCGGTTCTGAGATCTGATCCCTTCCCTTTCATCTTGGATAAAGATGAAAATGTCCAGAACAAATAAGCAAAAAAAGGAATCCTAAAGTACCTTCAAAATATCAATAGCTTTTTGAGCAGAAGCTGCATTCAAAGCTTGGCCTTTTTGCTTTTGTGCATTCATCTGTCAAACAAGGTTCACCAAATTCAGAAACCAAAAGGGAATACAGAATCTCATTAAGAACAAAAAACAACTGTCCAAAAAAATCTATCACAAGTTCACATCTACTCAAGGAGATCATATATTACCTGTAACTCACGCATCTTAAATGTTTTCATCCAGTTTTGGGAGTCACGTGTCCTTGAATCCTCCTCACCAAGTTGTTTGACAAGTATATCATAGGTTTTCTTCTCATGCTGGCATGCCAAAGGCAAAAATTAGTGAATTATAATTAATTGTGTCCCAATTATACAAATTAAATTTTACTAAGGCACATACCTGGTGAGAAAGCTTGAAGGCACCCATACAATTGAAAGCAATGGCAAGAGCATGATAGCATACAGCAGTTTGGATATGTTCCTCGCCTAGAAGCCTTTCATTTTTTTTCAAAGCTTCTTGCAGATAACGAAGAGCTGTGTTCATATTTCCAATGTCTTGGTACATCATTGCAACATTTATAAAAGTTGCAGCAACATCAGGGTGATCTGGGCCTGATGACAAGCTTAGCAAGAGCAATGCCCGAGACATGTGCCGTAATGCAAGTTCTGTTTGGTTAAGTCCATGGTAGAAAAGAGCCATATTGCCATAACTGCAGTGAACCAAGAATTAGATCTCTATGTGCCTGTAAGAGAGGGTTGCTTGGACACTAAAAAGAAAACAAAATTTTCTCCTGTTATACACGGAAATAGGAACAAATCTTTTTTTTTTTTTTGATAAGTAATAGATAGAAACAAATCTATTTCATGTTACACATGATTTTCCTAACTCATTCTGAAAACCGCATCCACTTTTGATTTCATCATATGAGAATTCTTATTTTTATTGGTAAATTATGTACGCATAAAGTGGGTCTTGAACTCATGACCTCACCCTCTAACTTGCACTTAGAACAGGAGTCATTTGAGAAAGAGATCATTGGCTAATATTTGAAATAGTAACTTGTAGTAATTGAAATAACCACGACCATAATTGGTTTTTTTTTTTTTTTTTTTGGGGATAAGTAAATAACTACATTCAATGAGTTTATATCATCAAACACTACAAATTGACAGATACTATCCAAACACCTCAGTGCATTAAAACAAAAGAAAAGAATAGAAGAGCATGCCTGTGAGCAGTGTCAGGGTGGTCCAAACCTAGGCACCGTTCATTTATTATCAGTTCCTTGTGCTGTTGCATTATCGCACCAGCCATGTCTCCTGCATGATACAAAACCATGGCAAGATACCTGAAAAGTTAAGAAAGGAAACACCGGTCAGGCTAAGCAAATCATAAACAAATTTTCATATTGATCTGCTTTACTCTTGTAAGTGCAGATCACTGAATCGAAAATCAATCTTATAACCAAATAATAGCTAATTTAAAGATGCATATATTTATAATCAGTCATGTCTTGCAGGGGAACATTAGTGCCTGACAGCTTTGATCAAAATCAAAGTACAAGATGCATAAATTTTTATATCACTAAGATCAACCAAAAAATATTAGCAACAAATATGCAGAATCGTTTTAGTTGAGATGTCTACCGACAGCAATTAGCAACTTCCCGATGCATTGGACCAGTAACCTGCAACACAATTAAAAAAAAAAAAATTATAAACCATACCAAAGGAATTCAAAGAGGGCAAAATAATGGAATAACATACCTGCTGAAGTATTGAAAATGCCTCAGAAAATAATGTGTAGGCTTCACTAAGCATTCCCTGGAACAAAGAGTCACATGACTAAATTATAAATACCATATCTTTCCATACAAGAATACAAAATAAAAAGTCATGGCGTCAATCACTCAGCAGAAGTTTTAATCTCCTGCAATAGGTAGTTGTGTGAGTTTTCATGAAATCTATCTAGACTGGTTCTACCTAGTGTACGTTTTATCTTAACAGATGCCCTGGAAAAACTCTTTTAAAGATTCAAATAACTCCAAAATAACAGTATATGCTTTTTCAATAGTAAATAATAGCTTGAAACAAATGTTGATTCAATTTTAAACCAATTTCACCAAGCATTAATATACTCAAGATGAATATCACAATTGCCACCAAATTCATGATCCAAAATTACGTTTGGGATTGTAAATTTTTTTATGATTAATGTGGCATTCTGTTGACTAGAAAATACATATTCATGCAAGGATCTCAACAATAGAGCAAAGCACAACTCATACCTCAGCCAATTGGATTTTACCCGTTTCCACAAGATCCTTGGCTTCTGAACACAAGGGAACTGAATGTTTCACTACAGGTTGGAGATTCATGATGTCGGACGTTTGGAAAGGTGCTGCAGAATTAAAATCATATTTGCGAGCTGCAATTGTTATGCCTACCTGTAAAGAAAACCATATTCAAGCAAGTTGTACGCTATTTCAGAAGCTTAAGCTTACCAATAGAAATATTAACATGAGATACACAATTAGTTTCATTAAGGCAGATAAATTTTAGTGCTTGAACTAACTAGAATTGAGCAGGGTTGCAAAACAGGAAACTCACATATTCAAACTAAATCAAATTAAGCAATCCCAGGTCCCAGCATATTAAGAATTTAGGTGGCTGTACTCAGGTTCCAAGAACTAATCTTATTCCACAAGTACTTATCGAAATAGGCAGTGTATACCAAGAAAAACATATTAGAAAAGTGCTGCTTCAAAGTTTTGGACAATAGCTAGTTTCAAGAAGACCAGCTAGTTTGGCAAGTGTGGTATAAGTTTTCTGAATTCTGGAACTGAAATTTCTATCTAATACTTGGGTTTAAAATGAATTTCGAAGCTGAGTAATTGTGGTAGACAAACTGTGGCAATGAAGTAACGAATACCATCATTGTTCACACAGGTAACATGGGAACCAAAATATTTACATCCATTTCTGTTGTTGCAACTATACATATTGCAACTAAAATAGCATGTTCTGGGACTCTAAGCACAGTAATTTACCCCTATGACATATAGTAGTTGCTTATGTTCAGATATTAACAAATCAATACTCGTGGAACATGATTTAAGGCATAATAAGTTAGACACATCCAACTATAAAAGACCCGAACTCCTGACATGTATAATAGGAAATATCTAGACAAAGAAGACAATAGCATGAGAAAGCGCCAAGCATAAGAAGGAAAATGCATAAATGTAAGACATCATATACCATAAATATGCAATTGAACTAATCTTAAAACTATTGTCCATCCTTCAGAGCATGTGCTCAACATATATATATATATATATATATATATATATATATATTAACATTAGGCAATAGTAGCATAAGAATGGACAATCATTTTTTTTTTAATAAAGAAAGGGCAATCATATTACAAAAGGACAACACCCCTAATTTTCACCACAATATATTGTGGCGTTATGAAATTCAAACGAGAATCAATTTGAGAAGATGAACTTATAATTACCTTCTGGCAAAGATTCCGTATAACAGAAACTTTCTTTACATGTGACCTTGCATCCTCTGGCAACTCGAACTACAACAATGAGAAAATATATTTTAAACATATACCAATACACATTAGACATGAATCACGGAAGGAAGAAAGAATGTGCTTGAGGATCCCATATGATACAGATTAGTCCATATTATTTTCTACAGCATCAAAAGGGAAAGGACCAATCTAAAATGTGATCCCATTTCAGAATATGGCCCCTTGACGTCAGATGATGTACTATTGGAAAAAAAATCACAGTAAAAGATCTCCCAATTGCACAATTTTTTTAACTAAGCATGGAAAAAAAAAAGTAATAATAATAATCACCTAATAAAATTTTTTTTGATATAGCCTAATAAATTTACTCAGATGCAACCCAAAAAAAAAAAAATTATTTTAAATACTTTTTGCAAGAAATGACTCCTTCGACCTTCTAATATCAGTGTCCTTGTAGAGACTTGATAAAAACTGATACCTGATATTTGAGTTTAGCAAATTCTTGTATGTCTGACCATAGAGTTTCTGAGCTGACATTCATAAATGACGATTGATTCTTCCTTGCAGACGCCCCACCTTTAAACCTTCCTTGCCCCTTAGAAGGCTTTCCTGAAGATTGATGGCCTCCTTGGTCCTAAAAAAATATGAAACATAAAGAACAGCCTTGGGTCAAGATTTCTCCATCAAGAGTAAAATTTCATTTTACCATTTCCATTAAGAAAATTTAGTGAATTTAGTAAAGATTTTAGATTCTAAACATCATTTAATATTTGAAGAAAAACTTTAAACTTTCTTCCGAAGAAAAAGATGCAACTTAATTGCTTTGATTGTTGTACAATTACAATGACAGACCACAAACAGAGGGAACATATGGCCTCAAGAGTTAGCTCACAAAAAGCTCAAAGCTGAAAAGCATTAAAAGCCAAAAAAAACCTTAAGAAATCCTGAGACTATTGATCCATGTGGCACATACCTTTTTGTGGGTTCTGGACTGCATATTGTTGGCAGCAACTTTTGACCCAACAGCTTGAATACTTCCAAAAAAGCAGTTGAAGAAATGTGATATAGCTAGCGCAATATCATGATCCTCTATATCTCTCAAAACATCCTGCTCAAGATGGAGTCAGTTTAATCAGACTAGGAAGGGAAGAGTGGATGTGAACAGGAAATGTGTTTCCACATGCATGTGTACTGCCCTCTTGTAGGCAAAGTTGATGGTTTCTATCTCTAACACCAACGGCAGGAAAAAGATGTCACATTTTACAATTGACATAGTAACATGCGACACCTCTTTGCAAATTATTGTGGTGAAACTGTGGAATTAATTGAAATAGTGTATACACTTTGTAACATCATTTACAATGTAGAAGCTGCTTAGATTATGCTTATCACCTTGAGGATGTGCTTTGCAGACCTAACAACAATCTCATTAGAACAAAGATCCCACAAATGAGGTAAATGTTTTGTCCCATCAGCCACCTGTAGCAAAGCTCCAGACATGTCAAAAGCAATACAATCATTTGCAGAAAGATGGAAAAGTTATGAACACGACAGCTTTAACACAAATAATAAATTTCAATTCAGGCATTGATTTATATATATTTCCCATAGTTATATGCTAATATTTAAGCATTCACAAACGCTTACAAGCCGTTAGGTATGGTATTTTAAGCAACACTTTTCAATTTTTAAACAACATTACACGTATTTCCACATATTTTTTCACCCACACATATTTCCAAAAAATACAAACAACATTACTAGAACAATGTTACTAAACAGCCCCTTACTTTTCCAATATAGCGAACATTAATTCCATGAGCATGGAGTGCTTCAGTTAATGTTTGTCCATCCATAGGTGAAACTTCAAGCGTGCAGAGATCTTGTACAAACTTTGGAAGCACAACATTCGTAAGATATGAACTCACTTTCCTTACATTTTCTTCATCTTCTGCTATCTCCTGGTGAAGGCAAAGGGACAAAAACATATCAGATATTTCTTTTCATTTTTTTATTTTTTTATTTTCTGGCTGAATATTAGCAAATTTAGAATCCAATAAACTTGACAAACAATATTAATAGGTTCAAACTTGCCTCTTGACTCCCGGACAACTTAAATTCAGTTAAGACATTAGGGTTGAAAAGAATGTCCTCATGTGGTTCAGTTTCAGCTTGGGAAGAAGCACAATCCTTAACATTCTCGTCCCTCCCTTCTTTTGTTACATCCTGTGAACAGAAACAGAAAGAACCACATATTGCAGATTACTAAGAGGAAATTCAGGGCACAAACTATTTCTTATTATAATATATAGCGAACAGAAATTGAACTGGTCTTACATGATGATAGTAACATAAACATGTGATTTATAGTTTCATGCCCAAATCCAAGTAAATACACAATTCCTTAAATGAAAATATACCCCCACAACTACTGCACCCACCAGATTTTTTTCCGTTAATTAATTTTAACAAAATATAAAAATATATACTCCAATTCAACCTTGGAATTTGCTAATTCTATAGGCCCATAAATATCCCATTCACTAAACACTCTAGTAAACCAGAAATAATGACACAAAAAAGGGACCATAGGCACGATGGAGGTGCTACTCCAGAACCATATCCACAAAAAAAATAATAACAAAAAGGAGAGGAAGAGAGCGAGAACACGCAGAGTTACAATTTCAAGTATGGCAACCTTTACTGCAAGAAATAGGCAAATTGCCAAAAATGACTCCAATGGGGGTTAAGTGTATAGCTCAATTTGTTGCTTCAACTATAGCAGCTATATTCACACCAGAGCAGCTTCTAGAAACACAAACATGACAGATTCTGCTAATTCAAGGGCATTGAGATATTGTCATTTAATAAACACGCATGCATTACACACAGAAAAAGTTCAAATCACTGCTAATTCCATTGTGAATCATACTGCAACATATATACTTGGCACATAGAGTGAGTTAGCAGTAGGTAGTCCCAGAATACAAGGTGGGGAAAAAAAGGGACAAAACCAATAAAATATAAATAAATATTTAATCACTGAATAAACTTTCAAGGATGCAATACACTCCTAACAAAAACACCACTATACAGCAATCAAAAGCTGCGGTTGCATTTGCCACTCTTCTCACCTGTTCGTTAACACCTGCAACTGTTGAAGAATCAGTGGTCACATGAGCATCTCCTTCAGTCTTAAATTTTGATCTTTCTGCAGCTTGGGCCTTCTCCCATAAAGCAAACGTTTATATTAAAAATGGAACATATAAAACAAGTTCCAAAGTGTAGTTAATATCAGAATGTCATTACTTACCTGGCAAAAGGCGGTAATTAGTTCTGGTCTCAAGATACAGAATCTGGATCCAGGTCCAGTATAGTTTGCATCGCGAGGAGTTACTCTCATTAAATCCAGAAGATAATGCCTACAAAAAGTAGAAAGGAGAAAAAAATAAAAAATAAAAATAAACAAGTGCACATGCTTTTATAAATATAAATAAGCATGTTATTTAACAGTTGTGGCATCATCATGAATAAAGTCAGAAACTAGAAGCATAGAAACAGAGTTTTACTACTTTATAGCTAATAAAATGTCAATATTTAAATCATCAAGCTAGCTAGCTAAAATAATGTTTGAGGAAAATGCATGCTTAAAGTGCTGGGTACAGGAGTTAAGCATATTTAACTAAGAATTTTTGACAAAATTTAGTTAAATATAAAGAAATCCAAGCACTAAGAAGAAGAACGTAACCAAGTAGTCAGGTTTGTATGACTAATAGACCAATCCAAGAGAGTATCACCTGTCATCACTACCAACAATACCCTTGCATTCCACTGGGGCAGCTAATTTGAAAACATTTCCAGATCCATCTAGAACAGTGTGTTCCTTCAAATGAAGGCGCTTAGCAGCCTCAAGAACCTAAGGATAATAAAAGCTTAGCACTTCTAACAAGGAAACTCATTTCACAATTCACATAGACAAACCCAAGAAGAGAGATCAAACTGGAATCTTCATTGCAATAACATGTTCTTATAAAACATACCAATTACATTTACACCATAAATGAAAGTTATATATTATTTTTATAGGTATAAACGAAAATTATATTTCTTGTAAGACAGCACAATTAAGCCATTATGGATATCTTAACCCAAGAGAAGTTTAAGAAGTACTCTAACATAGCAATTAACAAAGGCATATTATGCAAAATCTGAAACATGACATGCAACAAATCTTATATGCTCCCTCACCTTGGAATGAAAATCTTCATTCCAACATATCTTCTTGCCATTGTCAACAGAACCGTACAGAAGAGAGTCTGACTTATCCCCTTGAAGAATGCCAGGTAAAACGCTCTGCAACGGAATGTATAAAAGCAATTGAGGGCCAGCTAGAGATCAATTTAAGCAAGCCAAAATAAAAACAGCTATCATGAACAAAAGTTTCCCAAGTATGTGTACAAATATGTCCTAACACAACACGATTTAGTAAACACAAAGCAAAAATTGCTGATAATAAATAACAGGTCATGTAACTAATGTTACTGTAAAAAATACTTGCCAACGAGTCCTCCAATAAAATTATTAATAATAATAAGTTTTTTTTTTCTATAAGGGCTTATATCCTTTCTTGTCGACAAGAATGTCAATAGAGTTGGTTGCAACAGAAGATGTAACTAAGACTTTATGTGAGAGAGAGAGCCGTGAACAGGAAAACACAAGCATGGAAGAGAATGCAATCCCAGTATTTTAACAAATACCTTTGCAGAAAATATGTGTTAAATCATAAAAACACTTTAAGAATAAATGATATATTCTACCTTTTAAGTCAAAAAAAAAAAAAGAATAAATGATATACCAAATACAGTACCTTATTTTTAATAATGAGCTAAAGGCCATAACTCAACTGGCACTTCTGTCTCCCACAATAATTAGTTGGATTGTGAGATCATGAGTTTAAGAACTATTGGGTGCATGTGTAACTTAACAATAAAAAATTAAAAATATGTATCTTTAATACACACCTGAGCTACAACTCTATGACCTCTGTAATCAATTATGGCCATAGCAAGATTATAAAGTCCAGAGACATCAGCTTCCTGGTATGCCTTGGTGCCTTTCAAATCATTATTTGCAGAAGCATATGTAGCCTGCTCACTCTCTGTCAATTGTGTTTCGGCAGACACATTGGAAGGAACTTCCACTACATTATCACCTTCACCTGTAATTTTTGGTTCACATTTTTCCCCATTGGGAATACCACTGTCTCCGTGCAACAAACTGGAAGCCTTATCAGATGAACTGTTTGACAAGCTTGAATTCTCAATGTTTGAATTAGCATTTAATGAACGCTTCTTGGACAACTGCTCAAGGTCCGCATCCACAGCAAAACTAAAGAATATATTGTTGTGAACATACCTATATCCAAAAAAAAAAGATACAACCTAATGTTAATCTGACAAATTAATGCATCTGTCACTTAATAATAAGACTGCATAATAGCACATTACAGAATGTAAATAATTCTCACAGGCAATAAGCATCTATACAAAGCAAAGCAATGTCACAAATTTAACATGTAATAATTCATCTACGTCAAGATAGCTTATAGCCTGCACTAGAGCACAGTTAATATTGATTAGCTTACTGTGCTGAAAGACAAGTTCTCAACATTGAGGGACAAATATATGTTAAACAACAGTATGTGGACAACATATTACTTTTATAAGTTACAAATAATATCAAATTAATGCCTTAAAATCTGAAAAAATGTAACCAAAAAAATAATTTAAAAAATAGATTATTATTGAAGGTCCCACTAACATATGAAAGCACTCTGGATCTGTTGGGTTTATTGGGGGTATACATCTACTGATCACTCCAATAGCACCACTAATCGCTGCATCAACAAAATCTGATGTTACTTTGTAGAGGGCCCTATCCCGCAAAATCCTGCAACAAAATTACCTTCTTTAGTTGTAGAGATGGTGGAAACCATATAGAAGAAACTATAATTTAGCATTAGTTATCAAAGTACAGAAAAAGCTAAGGGAATGAGAATCACTGTAACAAGTCCACCAAAGATCAAATACCTTTCCTGAGGAGTTGTATGGGGGAATTCTCGACAAGATTGCAACTCCTCATTCCAATCTCTTTGCATGCCAATCAGCTCACTGCCGTATGAAAGAGTCAATGTGTCCTCTGCTCTGGCTGCATCACGTTTATGTTCTGGCAGGGGGAAACACAACCAAAATTAATTTATAAGTGAAGAAAACAAACCAGGCGTCAAGAACCTCAAAGTTCACAAAATAAACTCATTTGTAAGCCATGCAGATATAGATGCTAAAAACCTCACAAAATGTGTTGTTTTATTTTCTATTTACAATAATAAAAGTGACTAACCATGCTTTTAGTATTATAGCAAAGATGCATTTCCAGTTGAGGCATTTTAGTAGGGGTCAATTTAATGCACCATAAAAAAGAGGTTACCCAGCATGCTGAAACTAATTGCAATACTCTTTGATATTATAGTAGAAAAGAGGTTGTTAAGTATCAACTTCAAAGGAAAACAGCAGGCTCTTTACAACTCTTTGATGTTGAACTCACCAGGAACTGGATATGATCCCAGCCAGGAGTTTGGTGGCAACAAAGATTGAACATTTTCGAAAGGATGTGCAGAGGCTCTTCTCTCCAAAATTTCACGAAATGCTTCAAAATAAGAACAGAGAAAAACAAATTTATTCAAAGTCAGTTGTAAGATTAGCCCACTTCAAACTTTAACAGAATTATACGTCTAAACCATGACCTGTTACCTTTCTTGAACTTGGAGCTTATTTTTTGCAAGAGCCCAACAAGGGTGGTTGCTTCAGAGGAGGTCTTACTCGGCCTTGGGTCAAGTGAATTCCCAGGGCTTGAGTTGACATAAAACATTTTTGTAGTTCCAGTTATACAGAATTTATTACCCTCCAATGTTACTACATCCAAATAAATCAAATCACCAACAAGCCTGACGTCAACAAAAGCACCATTAGTATGTTATCAATTTGGTTCCCACAGAAAACAGTCTTAATGATTTTAGGCAATAAGGTAATGGTGCTGGGGAAATTCTAAAATCCACCTTCTGTAGCTTGGAGGAGGATTAAAGGAGGAAAACACAATGCTCTCCACACATTTGATCTCTGTTGAAGATGATGATAGCAAATTATTCAGTGATCCAGCAACGTCCTCCATAAAACCCAGACCATCAAGCTCTGGGACCTCAGTTTTTACTGTATCTGGTTCAAAGTAAAATATGGAAAGCTTAAGTGTCTTAAAGCATTAATAATGTAGAAAATGAATGATGGAAACTGATTGCATGTTCAATATCTCAAACCTCCTGGACTAGAAGCTTTGTTTTGTGTTGTCTCATACTGCAATGCAAGGGACGTTGATAGAGAGGCATGAAGTGTGGAAAGAGAAAGCAATTCTCTTGTACGGTGAACATGAGCCCTTATAGATCTATCGTCATACAATGCTGCCAAAATAGTTTCTATGTTAGAGCCCACAAATAGATTATAATATCACAATAACATAGCTGTGTCAAACTGTCAATATACCGGGAACCATCTCCAACGAGCAACCACCGGTAGTAATGTCAGCTACTTCTGAAATTTCATTAAAATCTTCTAGATGGTGAGCGGAACCATCCTTCGTGTGCAGCAATAAGTCATAGCATGTGAAATAGCATGTCTCTGGAGCATCAAGAAGAAATTGTCTTATATCCATGACAGAATCTCCTGGATTCAGCTGCAAGTAGATTAAGAAATTCAACTCGGCAGTCCAGATCTTATAACAGATAAGGTAAATATGATGCCAAGGATAAATAAATCAAATGCCAGAATGAAGGACTAACTGCCTTCCACTTGCAAATATGAATAGAATAATTCAAGTGCCTAGAAATTAAACTACTGAATGCATGCATTGTTCTGCATTTTAAATCAATTAAACGTGGAGTAAAGCCAAAAGTAAAGTTTACTCACTTGCAGCTCAAGTTTCTCACCACTTTGTGTCTTGACAGAGACAGGGTAAAGATGAATGTCACCTGCTATGCCAAGGAGAAGAAACTGGATGAGATAAACGACAGAGAGCTGAAGATCAAGTATCATAATCCATTGCAACAGCCAAAAACTAAAATATATTGGAATGAGGCTTTTTGAGTTGGTCAAGATTTTGCACCCAAATACATCATTATAAATGAAAGATAAGAGCTGGCAATCAAAGGATTAAGCTTGAACACAAGTTATTATGAGTAATATGTCATTACCCACTAAATTGACCAAAAAGTCACTATCTGTACATATAATACAAAACCTATCTCCTTTTCAACTTAAAAGAAATCAGAAGTAATAAATCAATCGGTTAAAAAGGTTTTCTTCCCACTTCAATAATTTAAGTAACCAAAAAATTTTATTAAAAAAAATACACAAAAGCTAAGCAGACAAATATTTGCGTATCTGTTAATATATGATTATGTATACTTGTACATGTGAGTGTGTGTAATGGTCAGCATGTATAGAAGTATGTGCTCATGCTAACATGTAGTTAAGACATGTATCGCCACATTCTGTTTCCACCTTGCCGAAAACCTTGAAATTAACATTTAACTTTCTCTTCTTTAGGTTAAAATTCCATCTACAGTTTTTCCAATCTTATCCAACTTGTTTTTATGCACACACACACACACACACACACACACACACATATATATATATATATATAATATGTTCAGCATGTATAAGATATGTGTTCATGCCTATACATAGATAAGGTATGTATTGATGCATACTGTTCCCACCTAGCAGAAACCCCCAAAAATTAGCGTTGAACTTTCTTCTTCTTTAGATTAAACTGCCATCTACAGTTTTTACAATCTTATCCAAATTGTGTGTATTGGAGTTAATGTCATAAGCTACTGAAAGTAGATTTTATTTCCTTCATGTGGTTAAATTTCTATGGCATTGAAAAGATAAAATTGAAGTTAATTCAACATTTGAGGTGATTTCAATATTCCAAACAAATATATACTAAGCCACTTGCTATACTCATGCAACTACCTTCACCTTGCTTCTGTTGGCCAGCGGCATTTTCTGTTTCAGACTCCTTTACCTCTGGCACCGCATTAGTTGTTACATCCACAGTAGGAACACCATTTGCATCAGCTTTAGTGGACTCTGAAGCACTTAAATTATCTTTTGCAGGAGCATCAGATGAAACCACTGATTCAGAAGAATTTGTAGTATTATGTGCTCCTCTCCTGTTCTTCCCTTTGTTCGATTTCCCCGCCATCTCTGCCCCCTAATTCAGACAATCTGCATCAGTAGAAAGGTCACATAGAATTACTCTCTTGCAATATATTACACAGTGATTAGCAGCAGACACAAGCCTACATTCACTGCACTTATTAAATCAGTGGAATAATTTCATTCACTCAAACAATATTAAACAAAACAATAAAGCCCAAGAACACCAATGCAAAGAATGTAACATCTTTACATTTAAATCACGGCTCACACAAACACACATACACATACGGCAACACACGCTATCAAATAATTGATCCCATCATTTCTTTCAGAGTAATCTTATGATGCCCTATTCAGAAACACACTAACCCTCTAATACCCCAACTCATATAAATGTACAGCAAACCCAGTAACCCACATACTCACCAAAACAAAATTGTCAAAAACTCCCCAAAATGAAAACTTTACAGCTAAATTGCCATTATCCCACAAAGAATCAGATACCCAATTACCATAAATCCATGAAATGCAAATTCAAACTACAATGAAAGCAAATAAAACCCCCAAAAAAAAACGGAGCTTTAATCATAAGCACTAATACTAAGCATTAACAACAGCACCTAAAGCACAAAGCAAACTATAGACATATAAAGCCTACTATTTCAGCTGCCAAAGACTGATACTAAAAACCTTAACTGAAAACTGAAGCCAATACAATTACTTTGACTCACTCTAACACAAGTTTTGGCAGTTCTTCGAAAACCCAATAGAGTAAACAACACAAAGATTCAAAATTTCACTTCTTTTTTTTTCTGTAGTCAACATTTTCTCGAGAAACAAACGGATAATTAGACGGGAAAATAAAGAAAACGAAGCAGGAGTGTAAAAGCAATAAGAAAATATAGCAGTCTTACCAATGAGATAAAGCTCTCCACCAATCGCAGATAAAGTGTTCGATGAAATTACTCAGAGAGAGAGAGAGAGAGAGAGAGAGAGAGTGGGGTGTAAGCAAAAGGGGGTATAGAGGGAGGAGCAGAGGGAGGAGTGGCTGAGGCTGTGAGAGGCGGCGAAATTTCGCCCTTTTTATGTGATGAAAGAGAGACAAAAAGACACAGAGAAAGAGAGAGAGAGAGAGAGAGTGTGTGAGAAAGCTTTCTGATTATTTGGAAATCCAACCTTTTAATGGGCTTTGGGAGTTGGGCCTAGACATTTTTAGGTTTACACTTCTTCCTTCTACTTTTTTTTTTTTTTTCTATTTTTGTTGCTAGTTTTCTATTTTTTATAAATAAATTATTTTTTTTTTTAATGAAAATAGAGATGATAATGGAATGAATGGAGTTGCAAATTTGCAATTTTACCCTTTTTTTGTGTATGCTCCCACCTAAAAATGTTGTTACTCAATTCTCATTCTCAATTTATCTTAATTTTACTAGTAAATATTTTGTTGCTACAGTATATTTTTATAAAAAAAAAAATTGTCCTTGTATTATTACTTAATTTAATTACAACAGTGATAAAATCTTAGTTTTAAAATTTTGAAGTTGATCATTGATCTTTAAAAAATTAAATAGAATTTGTCACACGTATAAAAATAAAAATAAAAATTTGTCACTATCACTTAATCTAATTAAAATGAAAATTTTAATTTTATCTTCATTTTGGAATTTATGTTGTAGTGTTGTTTAAGAATGTATCATCAGTAATTTTTTGTATTTCACAAGTCTACATTTTGATTACAGGCCCCATTGATTTATCATTCATATATGTAAAAATAAACATAAAAAATTGTAAGGACTTAATTTGTAACGATCCCAAACTGGTCTTGAGTTCGTACGTTAGAAGCTCAAATAATAAAATTTGTAAAGCGTGGGTGTTCAAGAACTAGATTAACTTTTTAAAAGAAAAACAATTCAACCTTACGTTTATAGATAGATTAGAACCGATATAACAATTGGTTTTTCTTTGAAACAAGTAAAGTTCTTTGGTTTCTCAGTCTTTTTTTTTAGTATTCTTTGTGTCTTTCTTTATGTTCCGATCCCCCTTTCTGCATGCTGTTCTTTCATGTTATATACTGCGCTCTTCATACCATCTTCACCACACACATGTAGGTTAGGTTCAGGAAATCTCTTTCTGTCCCATCCAACACCTTTTGGAACCTCCTACTAGCAGCTGTAAGGCTGCTTCGTCACTGTTCAGGCATCACTTCCACATTAATGCAGTCAAAGAGTTGGTTGAGAGATAATTAATGCGGAGACAGCTGTTGTTATAGATATTTGTTTACCTTATCTTTCTTACCATTGGTCCCTTATCCCACCTTTAGTGGTGACATAGCTCTAAAGTATGTTTGTAACAAGATGGCGTTCTAATCGTTCTCGGACTCATATTGCCGAGAAGGATTTTGTCATCAGACGAATACTGAACTTGCCTTTCGTAATGCTCATTATTTCTTTCGTTTGGTTACCCCTACAATCTGATATGGGCCTCCTCGAATGGATTTGCATCCTCGAACGGGTCACAAGCCCAATTAACTTGACCTCAATAATTTTAGTGACTGACCGGCTCCACAAAAATTATTTGAGAAAAGAAATTAGAAAATATATTGAATTAATATGTTTTGGGTGCTTGACAACCCTAATTACGTTTCAGTTTTTGGATAAGTAATTACTTCTTCGTTTTTTTTGGTGCTCAACAACTCTAATTACATAGATATTGGTATTAAAATGATGGCTTTATACGGTAACCATTGATGAGATGGGATGATTCAATCTTTTTCATGTACATGGCTTGAAGATTATTCAGTTATTGATTCTGATAATTAACCACTTGTGGTGGAGCCATTGCTGACCTTTGATAAGACCACTCTTTTTTGTAATAGAATGATTTGCAATTAAGAAATTACTACTCCCTGGTACCAAAAAAATAAAAATAAAATAAAAAAGAAGAGAGGTTGTTGATACCTGTTAGTTGGTGCAGGTAGTCTATCTACCTCTAAAATACATGCCTATGTTAGAAGGAAGCTTTTGTCTTTTGGGGGTTTTGGGCTTGTACGAAAGAGTGGAGTGAGTTTTAGACACTTCTTTGAATGGGCCGAAGAGATGTCTTATGTTCAAGCAAGCATTGTTAACCATTGCCCCATTCAAAGCTATCCATTAGTGACCATAAAAATATCCCCTCACAATACCCATTCTTTCCAAAGTTCAAACATTCAAATTTTAGACTTTGTTATTGGGCACAAATAATCCAAGGGCTTGGAAGTTGGAACGAAAGGCTTAAATTATTTAGGGCAAAACAAAATAGTTGTATTGTATATATATGTTGTTTGTGTTATATTAATCAATGCACCTAATATAAGGTATAGCACATAAGGAATTGTACATAAGTTGTATCCAATTATTTAAAATACTCACATTATATTTTTTGTACAAAAGAAATATGACTATTCTTGTAGTCAATTCTTATGTTCTCATATGAGATTTTATCATTATGAAGTTCATCTAACTATCCTAAAATATTAAAATACTCGCATTATAGCATCTTGTACAGTCAATTCTCATGTCCTCAAGTAAGACTGTACAATTATGAAGCTCATATACCTTCTAAGAGAGAGAGAGAATTGTTGAAATTGAATTTGTTGTGGATAAATAGAAAGCCAATAAGAAGCAACATGTTATGTCATTTTATTATTCAAATCATTGTAGTTGAATTCAATGGGTAAAGAATTATATTCCGCAACATACTTTTTTTTTTTTTTTTCCTTTTAGAAACAAGTATACACATATAAAGAGAAGGGAACGAGGTTCCAACATAAAGACACATAACAAACTCCACTCAAAGGTACAAGATACTTTGATACTATTATACTTTGATAACATTATAAATTCGACACTTTTATTTTAGCCAAAAGGTGAAGGAATCGTTTAATCATAAAAAAGAAAGTATAGATGTAGTAGAAATTGCCTTTATATAAAAGACTATACTTGGATATTTGATATAGAACTTGAAGGAACAAGCCAAGAGCTTCAGCTTAACTAGCCTATAAATTTATGCATATGCATGGTTACATTTAAAAATATTTAAAATAAATAGATTCATAATTTAATTCCTACATAAGTTAAATTTTATTGATGACCATTCTTTTATTTTGTTAACTTTAAAAAAAAATTGTAAGTTAAGCAATATATATATATATATCAATAAATATGGTGTTTTTCTTAATATAAAATTAACAAACTCCTCAATTATTGTAATGAGTAGTAAATAACTAAATATCAACACTAAAATTAAGAAATTGCTATAAAATTATTATATTTTTAAAAATAATAATTCTCCTTAAATGTGGTATTACCTTTAATATAAAAATTAACAAACTTTTCGATTTTTTAAATGATTAGTAAATACTTTCACCAAAATTAATACTCTTTAATAATTAGTAATAAATATTTCTAGCATTACTCTTTAATAATTAGTCATAGATAATACTTTTTTGCGGCATATGCCACACAACTGATAAAACGAGACACAAGTGAGATGTGTCTTTTATTTTTTTTTTTAAATGAGGATTAGTACACATAAACAAATCTTGTACACACAACCACACATCTGGAATTGTTTGTGCACAAGACTAGATCATATAGTAGGTAGAATCTCTTATGAACCTTAAAGCTAGGTTGGAGGAAGATTTCCTCTCTAATTGGCTTAAATTCCTCAGAGTTACAATTTATTTTAGGAGGAACATCTTGAACCAGTAGGCAGAGTATTTGAGGTGTCTTTTCAAGTTGTTTTTAAAATCCACAAAAGTAAGGCCAAATCGAACAGAGTAACCAGCATCCCATTCAAAGTCGTCAAAAAACGACCAAGCATAGTATCCTTTCACATTCACACCCTCCCTGCAAGCCAAAATTTCACCATTAATATCCTTTGTTATAATAACAAATAAATTGTTTTTATGTGTTCTTTAATTTTAGTTTGAAATTAATGTCCCCCTTTTCCTTTATAGTTTTTTTTTTCTTTTAAATGGCACGATTTTATGTTCATCAACACTCACTTGATAGCCTTTGAAAGATATGATAAATGTGCATAATGGTATCTTATCCTTAAACTATCTTTGAGGACATCTTTAATCGGCAAAGAGCTATTATTTTCATCAGCAACGCCTACAAAAGAAGAGTACAACAAATTAGTGAAATTACACTAGTAGTACAAGTTTAGACATTGCAAAAAAATTATTAAAAATAGTAATAACAAGAGAAAAAAAAAAAAAAAAAAAGGGTATACCATTCTCTGTTATGTATATCATTGGATTGTTGTAATTTTTCTTTATGTATAGCATAAGCTCTCGAATTCCTTTAGGATAGACGTAAAGCCAATCCAAAGCAGTCTACAAAACAATTCGCACCATATCCATTAGGTAAATGGGGAAAACGGAACATGGAACAGCAAATTATAAAAGAAAAATAAATAGACGCATGTCATACTACAATTAGTAGAGTAGAGTATAAATTATTAAGTGTGACATGGAACAAAAGTTTTTATTTTTTTTAGTAAATTACAACTTACACTCCAAAAGTTTGGGAGTGTTTGGATCTTACACTTTGAAATTTAAGAAGTTGGATTTTACCCCTTGAAGTTTGGGGATGTTTGGATTTTATACCCTGATATTTCAGAAATTAGATTTTACCTCCTAAATTTTAGGGGTGTTTAGATATTACACCCCTAAAGTTTTTTGGTGTTAAGATTTTACACTCTAAAGTTTCAGAATTTGGGAGTGTAAAATCTAAACACTCCCAAACTTTAGGGGGTAAAATCCAAATTATGAAACGGCAGGGTGTAAAATCTAAACACTCCCAAACTTTAAGAGTGAAATTTGCAATTTACCATTTTTTTTTTAAATTTTCACAATATAAATGCAGAGAGAGAGAGAGAGAGAGAGAGAGAATATACCGGTGTACCAATAGGAGTCCCATTTTTTTCAGCTGTGGATCAAGGTAAATGTATTAAGCTAATAAAGGACAAAATCATGGAATGGAAAATAAAATTTTAAAAAAAGGGCTATGATTTGAAACATACTCGTGAGAGTGAGGCGTCTATCTGTAACATAACTAATGTTAACACTGTTGGATGTAGCACTTTCCGCATAATTTGTTGTGTAGTAATTCAGACCAAGAAAATCGAGGGACCCTTTTAGCAATTTGGATTCAACTTCAGTAAATTTTGGTAGTCGATTACCCACTAAAGATTTCATGCTCTGGGGATAATCACCATATGTGATTGGATGGGCAAACCTATACAGATTGTGGATGATATTGTTAAGCATTTGTGTGAATATAATTAATGAAAGTTTATGTATAAAACTAAAAACTACAATTACAGGCCTTCAAGAAAGTTATTGGAAATTGAAATATGTACACAGAAGATAGAATCAAGATTAACAAATCAAATGTAACTTGGTGTGTATTTAATCCACCAACTCAACAAATCTGACTCAACCTAATATCTTGTGTTGGTTTTTGTGAATTGATTGGTTAGGTTGTGTTAGGTGTTAAATTTTTTTGAAACTCATGTTAGGTTATGTTTGAGTTAGCAAAATTTTAATTTAAGTAACCTAACCCAACTCACGCCATTGATAAATTGAAAAAATATATATGTATATAGATATTTGTTTTGAGATTTAGTTTAAATTTGATAGTTTGATTTATTTTAGTATTTTAAGACATATGGTTTCAGTGAAGTTGGAATATAGTGCCCAATTGTATGAATTGTAATTTTTTAATTGATAATAAGCTTAAATATTTGAAAGAAAATCCATTGTTTTTGTTAGGTCTAACAAAATGATCTTAGCCCAAAAATATCCAACCTAACCCAACTTGATTCTGTTGCCTTTTAGAGCTACCATAGGTTGGCTAGATTGAAGATTTCTTACTTAGACAAAATTAGTTTTATTGAATAACACATAAAACCCCATCCAACTCATGATCAATCCATGCACACCTCTAGAGCTAGCTCTAGAAATACGATATACCATAAATATCGAAAAAGAAAAAGGAAGGTAGAGAGAATGATTAAAAATCTATATCAGTATAAGTGCTTGTGGGGTGTGGGGTATGAGATGTGGAGCAAAGGACCGGGGTTTAAGTCTCTAGGAGGGAGCTTCACACATATATACAAATTAATTAGATTAGAGTAGAAATCTATGTCAGTAATACTCACCAACCAAATGTGAAATCAAGAGCTCTAGAGGCAGCCTCGCTACAAGCAGAAGTATTGTATTTTGGCATGAACCAATGACTCACTATTGTAATCCCAATTATCCCCTTTTGGTAAGGCTGCACACATATTAAGTCAATCAAAATTTCTCCAACATCACAGATTCAATTAGTTAAATTAGCATTAAAACATTAATAGTGGAACAATTATAATCTTAATTTGTTTTCTTCAAAATTAAATATTAATATAATCATTTTTTTTCCTTTTCTTTTTTAATCATACAAACCTGGTATTTGTCCTTGTACAATTTCACAGCGGCTCCATGAGCAAGAATAAGGTGATGGGCAACAATGTAGGATTCAGTGGCAGAGTTACCAGCAGTACAATTTCCAAGATAGCTAGAACATCGTCCTGGTGCAAAAGTACCAGAGGTGTACCCATTTACTCCTAAATTATTTGGTTCGTTCAATGTGACCCAGTGTTTAACTCGATCCCCAAATGTTTTGAAGCAAAAATCCACATAATCTCGATAATCATTCCTATTCATAAAAACGGATAGTTAATTATTACTAATATTGCACAACCTTCTAAGCATTTGGAGGGTATATATTTGGTTGAATTGCTTAAACTTACACTATCTTAGGACTTAAAAGTCCACCATACTCATCTTCTAGAGCTTGGGGAGGATCATAATGGAACAAAGTCACAAAGGGCTTGATACCTGCCCACAATGTGAAATTTAAAATTAAAGAAAAGGATCTATATGAACAGAGTAATGTTATAAGTATTACAAATTTTATAATACATAGATCTTGCAAATTAACATGTCAACTTGTTAAAAAAAAGTAAAGTTTTATCATATTATTCGTGTGACACCAATTAAATTTACATTAGTCATTAAGGGTTTTGTAGAAAAATTAGTAACATCTTTAGCAATTTCCATTTGAAAATGGTGAACATTTTAATTTTGAGATTAAATTCTATAAGGATATGGTGTAAAAATCAAGTTTTACCCCACCAATCTTAACATGCCAAATCATTATATTACATATTGAAGAATGGGCACAACCACACTCAATCAGTTCTAATAATCATTTGAAAATCCAAATTAATTGTGAGTTTAATGAGTGTTATTATGTGTGATAGGATCTATTGAGTTTTAAGTAAAAAACTGATGTGATAATCTCTTATTGAATTGTGTAAAACATGAGTTTTACACTCCATCCTTACCAAATTGGGACTCTTAAATTTTTATGTTTTCAAACCATCCTACTAAAACCAATAAAGTTCCAAATCATGTGATAACTTAATATGAACAAATATACAAATATTCTGTTAATTTCCTGAAAGGAAAGGATTTGATTACCTTAATTATTGTGCAGTTAATTATCACTATACTAATGGTTCATCCATATAAGTTCATATATACAGTTAGCATTGCAAAAATTATAACTGAAAATAAAAGTAAAATAGAACTTCACCATTGTACAGGAGCTCATTGATGAGGTTGTTGTAGAATTTGACTCCCATTGCATTCACTCCCCCGCTTAATTTGCCCTCTGTAAATAAAATTGAATATGCTCAACATCATGGGATCCAATAAAAGCTTACATGAATTCTTACAATAAATCTAAAGACTAAAAAATAATAATAATAATTTCATAATTGTTTTTACGAGATAGTATGTTGTAAGTAATGCATAAAAAAAATAATGTCAGTAATAAGATCGTATGGAAATTATGTTGCACCAATCATAATTTATCATCTTAACAAGTTGTATATACATAATTTTTTTTTAATAAATTCAAAAATATTATTGAAATTCATTGTTACTTTTTGTAATTTCAAATTATAATAATATTAAAAAAATAAAATATATCAAAAACATTAATATCACATCATTATAATGTGCATTATATTAAGAACACACAACGAACCAAACACCCCTTTATATGCTTTTTTTTTTTGAGAAGGACCCCTTTATATGCTTAGCTTAATTACTAAGTACAAATGGTGAAGAATGAAGATGGATTCAAGTTGGGTGATCTTACTGGGCAATATTCTTGACCATGAGATAGAGAATCTGAAAGAGTCCAATCCAATTTTTTTCATCAGCTTTATGTCCTCCTGAAACATTTTTTTATTAATAAAAAAAAAAATCCTACATTTATTTTTTTTTTTTTTTGAGATAAGCTTACAAAGAAATCTTGACCGTTCTGTAAATAATCTGCTAGCTAGACTTTACCTTATAACGATGATAAAAGTCATCAGCCATATCTCCATTGCTTCCATCCGCAATTTTTTCTGTGATGTTCATGCAACTTTCACAATGGTTAAAACAAAGAGAAATTGAAATTCAAGGAACACAAAATTGCTCAATCTTATTTTAAATACGTAATCATATGTACTTTTTTCTTTTCTTTTGAAAGGTAATCATTATGTAATTAAGAGCTCTATAAGAGCGTTCGCATCTAGTTTATAAACTTTAACCAAATTTTAAAATAGAATTTGATACTTAAAAATAGAATTTTATTTTTCAAATACATCTTACACTCTTCATTTTTATATATACATTTAAAAATTTTAAATGTTCATTCTGAATGACTTTTTTTATAAAAAATTTGAGAGAGAGAGAGGGATTGATTATATAAACTAATAGAAGAAATTTTTTTACAGAATGCTACAATGCTAGTGCCTAGTCTGATATTGCTAGTATGCAACTTTTTTTTTTTCGTTTCATATAAAGTAGCACTAAAAATTTAGTTTTATTTGACTAAAATGCTAATTAGTTTTTGGAGTAAATTTAGTTTTCGGTATATTTCGAGCTTGAGTTTATTTTCTGTTACGTGAGACAAAATTTTTAGTCCTTCGGATTTTGTAATTGGAGGCAGCGCACTCTACTATATAAGCAATTGATGTGGTCCTATAAGGTCCCAAGTAGAAAAAATACCCTAAATTTTAATTTAATTAAACCCAAATATTAGCTGTAGGGACACAAAATCTTTGACGGCCCAACAGCGACGATGGGCTCGCACACGGAACGTCCCTCACAATAATATTTGTAGAGAGTGGGCTTGAAAGGCCAGCGTTGGGTCACAGGGCGACATTTCGGGCCGAACTATAGGTGAACCGATATGAGATAGAGCTTTGGGCTGGATATTCAGGCCCATCAATCTCGTATCTAGGAGGATTTGGCTCCTCGGATCATGTCCGAGGAGCGATGGTGCTGTCCCCGGTTACCCGTCGGAGGGTCTTTATGTGGAGTCCGGCGTGTATTATCCAGACATTCTCTTTCATCAAGTCTTTCTCAAGAAGCTAGATGGGAGCCCCCCTTTCCTTTGGTCACATAACATTCTCTTTTATACTAGCCTACGTTCGTCGTCCTTCGTCCACGTGTAGGGTCGATCTTTCCAGGGCAGATATCTGTCCCATCAGTCTAATCCCTGAACTGTGGGAGATGGTCCATAAAACCTAAAAATCCGGCTCTGTTTGGGGCGGTGTCATGTCAATGAAGGGTATTAAGGACTATTTCCGTGAGATATTTTCTGATCTTTCAAGTTTGCCTGTATCCCATCCTCGTCAATGGGGTTCTGGGCTTTCCGAGGACGGAGCGGTCCTCGGACGTATCTTTGAACCACATCGGGCTCACTATTTTTGGGCTTGGGCCCTGGCTTTCTTTAGTTTGGGGGCCTGTGGACTCCCTATAAGCGAGCGAGCCGGACCCATAGACTATTGGGCCCCACATTAGCTAATAAATAAAATAAATTTTTTTATCAAATGAAAAAAAAAATTTATGTTTACAGCATTTTTTACAACACTTTTACAACAAATCCTAAGTAGCAAGTTGTTATATGACTTCAAATTAGAACCAGTAACAACTTAACACATATGATTTGCTGTGAAAAATATTGTAAATGTAGCACTTTAAAAAAAAAAGGCAATACACAAAAAAATTCACAACATTTTTCACAATAGTTGAGTTAATAAATTTTTACTAGTTTTCACCTAGATACACTATTAACATCACTCTTTTACTTACTACTATTAATATGTCATGTCAACATATTGAAAAGTTTTGTCAAATTTTTTGTGTTGATAGACTTCAAAAAAGAAAAGAAAAATTCTTTGTGGTTTACGTTAATTAGTAATAATGTTGAATATAAAATAAGATAATAAAATTTAAATAAAATTTAATTTTTTAAAAATTATATTTAAATATATAAAATGCCTTAGTTTTAACTTTCACTTTAAACCGCTAAATGCATCAAGCCGGGCACAGTGGTACAAGTACAACCATTATTTGTATTATTAATCACACAATATTTCAGACGTAATTTTATATAAAAAAAAAAAAAAAAAAAATAGTCTTACACATATGTTTCTATCATAGTACACGTTATAATTAATTGTACTATTCTTCTATGCAGTGATTTCTTCTTTAGCCAAAAAAAAAGCCGGTAAAAAAAAAAAAAAAAAAAAAAAAGCTTATTTTGAATTAGCTTCTTTAGCTTATCATAGTTTGGAAATAGTTTATTTAACTAAAATTAAAAAAAAAATTGTTAAAAATATTATAGATAAAACTATAAAGTAGTTGAAATAGTGTAATAAAACTTATAAATAGCATCAAAAATGTAATAAGATTTATAAATAATAGAAAAATACAGTAAATAGTAATAAAAAAAAAAAGCACAACACAAGTACAATCATTTCTTAAGATGTCTTATAAAAAAAAAAAAAAAAAAGTGGCATCATTTGTCACGCTACGTACGGAAGGAGCCAATTTTAATGGCCATTCAAGTTGTTGTGGACCTTGTGGTCAGACTCTTTGGATGTACTTCTTTTCAATCATATTGGTGCCATTATTTTCAGTTGAAAACTTTAACCGTGAAATAAACCTAGCAGCATATATATTCAATTTTCTCTGCCGACAGAAACTACAAATTTGAGGTAGAAACTTAGAATGATAAAACCTTGGCTTGCATGAAATAATTTTCACCTATGTAATCTATAAGAAATTTCATGCTTTCATAAATATATAAGTAAAATATTTATTTATTTATTTATGAGAGCATAAAATTTCTTATAGATTATGTGTCTGTTTTACACAAGTTGAAAATTTCAGTTTACTGGCAATTTTAATTTATTTTGCTATTATTTATTGGCTTTATTGCATTTTTTGGTATTATTTATGGATTTCATTATACTATTTAGCTAACTTTTACTTTTATTTACTGTACTTTCAGTAAAAAATTTTCAATTTCAACAAAATAAGCGAATTCAAAATAAACCTACATAGGTAAAAGTTATTTTAGATATAAAATATGAGTTATTTCTGGTGCCATGAGCTCTTAGAATGGTAATCTATAAGTTTAATGGAATACTTCTCTCTCTCTCTCTCTCTCTCTCTCTCTCCACAGGAGTCCAGAAGGTTTTTGGGATTATTGAGTACTTTTACAAGAAAATAAAAATAATGTAAGCAAAAATTGAAGGACAAAAAAAATCAAGATCAAGTTGATATTTGCACCTACAAATCTACAATAACAAGTGATGAGTTGCATTAGAATTCAATGACACAGAAGAACATATATATTACGAAGCTGTTATTCTGTTAAAGTTTAAAACCCCAAGAGATCGAGAAATAGAGAGAGAGAGACCTGGATGTTTCTTGGTGAAAATGTCCCATGTACTAGGGCCTCTTCCATCAGTATTTGCTGCTCCTTCAGACTAGCCATGAGAACAATAGAAGGAAATGTTAAATTATGTATATTTTGTGGTTAATCTTGGCTGGATAAAAATGCATGATAGCTAATGTGAAGCATGAAAGTAGTCTAATTCCATTTCATATATATATACATGTGTGTACCTGGTAAGCAGCTGAACCAGCTCCAAATATAAAACCAGTAGGAAAACTGCTCCGGTTGAATGGCATTGAATAATGACTCAGTTTTGCACATTCAGTGCAAGCAGACAAGCAGGCTAAGGCTAGGAGAAAGAAGAGGAAAGTACCTTGGACTTGGAGTGCCATGGCTATAAGTGTGCTGCCCAATGCTACTTCCAAACTCCCTTATATATAGAATTACAGGAGGAAAAAAGTTAACTCATTCAAGTCGATATAACTTTAGAGTTGTAAAATTTTTAATAACCGTCGAGGTGAAAACTTGTGAATGGTGAATGATAAAATGAGATCTTAATTTCAAAATCAGAAAATTAAGAACAGATTTTGATGAAATAAGTTAAATTGATGTATCTCACTGCGGGTGTTAAAAGATCCCTCCGCACATGGGCTTGGAACTTTTGACACGTGTGTTGTTTTTGGATGTTCTTTTACATGAGTGGTCAAGAATGTGGGACTCGTACGTACACATGTCAACTGTCAAAGAATATTTTACGAATCATATTTTTAAAAAGGGGTGTGGCTTCCACTGTACTGTAACACTGGACTCCCTGTGATGATGAGCTATTAAAAATAGACATGTGTCATGATCGTAGTGGTTTTAGTGTACTAGAGGCACTGAACAGAAGTTGCGACCTTAAAAGAGATTGATTGTCGGGTGTTTTTAAGAAGATTTGTACGTGACTGAATCATTTTAGGAAAACTTAATACCGCTTTTATGAGTAATGCTATATAGTTATAAATTATTTTACAATATTTTTACAAATTATTGATATGACCAACTTTTTATTGATTTCCATCTAAACTTACTATTAATATCATTTTTTTATTTACCAATAGCCACTCATTATATATAAAAAAAAGTAAAAACAATCCAATATCTTTTTCCTTTACTATAATAGTTTCTAAAAGTATTTTCTAAACGAATGCTCATAGGACATCTATTAACAAAATCTTTCTTAAAATGAATTCCACTAATAAGCAATCACTCTTGAAAACCGACTTGTAAGAAGAGAGTGCTTAAGAGTTTATATACATATAATTAAGCTTACACTTAATCCATGTGGAACACTAGAATCATAAAATAAAGCTAGAGACAAAAAAAAAAAAAAAAAAAAATTTCACATCAATTACACAATATTCCTAAATTAGTATCACTTAACATATGGACCCACAATAATTTGTTAATTAAAATATTTTAATTGGTCATGTGTAAGGTGGTAGGTTAATTTGGGAACACTAAAGAAATAATTATGCTCTTTTTGTTGTATGTCTTGGAGGACCTATTTAAGTTTTTTTTTTAACAACTCTTGTGGAAGGTGGTAGGGGCTGTTTGGTAGACTTGTTTAAACACATGTTTTTAATTTTTGAACAATATTACACGTATTTTCATTCATTTTTTCACCTACATGTATTTCTACATATATTTTCAAACATATATATCAACCACCACATTTTCTAAAATTGTTATGAATTTTTGTGGTGTGTTTAAAATTTTAGATGAGGTATCTTAACAAAAAAAAAAAAAAATAGATGAGGTACCACTTTTTATCATGTCAAACTTGAAATGAGAAATTATTGAGTACTACGCACAGTACCACGTTAACAGAGGTGGTCCTCTGAGGGTACTCGATCTGTCATTTCTCTGAGGTTGATGAACTTGACTTTCCCCGATAAAAAAAATCTAAGCCATTGGTCGTGGTCGTGGATTACACACATATGTATAATAGCTTGTGGTGGCAAATGTGTACAAAATCATGTGATTAATCCAACTTTTAATATTCCTACAGTACCAAACTTTTTTTTTTTTTTTTTTTTACTGAGCAGTACGTAACAAGATGTTTCCTAGTGGAATGCTGTCAGCCCCGTTTAAAGCACGTGCTTTTATGATTTTTGAATAAAGGCCCACTCACTTTAAAATATATAATAGAAAGATACTTAAAATTTACACCAGTATTATTTATTTTGGATTTAATTTATTTTTTTTATGTGTTTTAAAATTGAAGAAAAATAGTGAATGATGGTTATTGTGTGTAAAAAAAGAGAAAAAAAAAAGAAATTAAGAAAAATTGATATTTTAATGATATGTAGTGTAAAATAAATAATTTGACGTATGATGTTTCGAAAAGTGAGCATGTAAAATATAAAAGATAAGTTCTTACGTTAAAATAGACAAAAAACAAAAATTGCATGAGTTGATGGCTTGATGCCATTGCCAATGCTCTAATATAGCAGGCTAGCAGCGCATGTGCTAGCAAGATAGCCTTTCCAAGCTGTGTCAGGGACTTTTTAATTGTGTTCGTACTAATTTTGTTGGTCCCTAATGTTTGTATATGTTGCTGTCTATGGTTGTCAAAATCGTGATCCGGATCGTAAAATCGTGTGGATTGCAAAAATGATAAAATCATATGTAGGATCGTGTAGGATCGCATAGGATTGTAAGATCGTATGGGATCCTACCGATCCTACCATTTGGCTTGATTTTTTTTTTTTTTTTTTTTTTTTTTTTTTTTTAAGTGGAATTCATTTGGGTAACATAATCCACCTAAACCCACAAGCTCAAGGGGTTATCAGAAGCCCAATAATGAATTGAAGTCCCAAATTTACCCCTATGTCAACATAAAATCTCAAAAAAACCTATAGTATTTAAGTTTAACGTTTTCAAAAACAAAACTTCAAATATTTAGATGATGGAATGGGATATAACAATGACAGTAATTAGATTAGAAGAACCTTAGAATGAGAATTCTCTTTCGAATTTCATATTTGTAATTAGCTAGTTTACCTTAGATTTAGAATTCTCTTTTGGATTACATATTGTAAATTTGTAGTTAGCTAGTTTTTATATGCTAACTAGTCTAACTTATTTTGGATTTGGAACTTAGAATTTGGAAAACATTTTCCATATGTGTAGATAATATTTTGGTACTTAGTTGCTAATTAAACATGTACTGAACTTTTTAGATACATTATGTCAAAATTTAAATATATTTTGTTTTGTTAGAATGATATAAGAACGATGTAGTGCGTGCAAATTACATTTTATGATACAATTTTTTTTAATGGATGGATTCATATTTTAAGTGATTATATAACATATAAAGTCACTATCAATAGGTTTTTTGCTTAAAATATGAAAATAGATAGGATCTTACGATTCACGATCTGATCCTACGGTTCACGATCCTACCTACCTCCCGCGATCCTACGAAGGATCCTGATTTTGACAACCTTGGTGTTGCCTAGGATCTTTGTCCTGCTGTTTATGTCTCTATAAAAGCTTCTTTTGTTAATAAACTATGAGAGATATTACCTTGGCTAACACTAGCTCCTAATCTTTATTATATAAACCCTATTTAGGGTTTATTGTAACTAGTACAATTGAAAATATAGAGAAAGAGAAAGTATAGAGACAAGAGAGAGGACGCTAAGATTTTGTAGTTTGATAGAACAACCTATATCTATGGTCCCATGGAGTAAGTCTTTGGAAAAATTTTCATTTGCACTAGGCGCATGAAATACCATCTCAAGTCTTTGACGGTTATATCTCTACTATAATCTTAATTGTTTAATTACAATGAACTCTAAGTAGGGTATATATAGAGATTAAGAACTATATATGGTTAATATACATGAACTGAGTAATACAATTGGACGTTTAGGCTAATACACATAAACTTAATATCTTTAACTGTAACTAAACAACTAAACATAAATCAAACACAGCAAAAGACAAATGAAAAAATTACTATAATACTAAAAAAAAAAAAAAGACTACTATAAAATATCTATAGTCTAATCCTATATACAGGAAACAAGATATTTCTCTTACTATCTAAACATATGTTACAAAAGAGATATAGAAGCCAAGAACCTTATTTTTCAATCGTATTGTGTAGTTCTTTTCATGAGAAAAACAAAAACCTTGCTCTGAATCATTTTACTCTCACTAAGAATTCTGAGGAAAAGAAAAAGCATAGAAATGAGACTGAGGAGTCATTTGCCTTGAGCAGTACCAACACTACCTATCTCAGTATCTACCATTGATAAAAGAAAGTGGTCCTTGGTGGAGCAATTAATTTCTCACAGAAAAAGTGGTCCTAATGAAAGAACTGCCAATTTATTATGACCTTGATAAATGAAACACTTCAAAGTGAAATATGACAAGAGTCAAGAGATAATCAACCTTTTTTCAGTGCTTTATTTTTTTCTTCAGAAATATTTCAGGTTTAATATATCAACAACCTGTTTTTCCACTATGCTATCAAAAATGATTTTACATACAATATAACCAACAGCAAGAGTCAACTAATCTTGTTTAGTCTAATCTGTTCTTTGCTGCTGGCTTGGTTATTCTTCCTCTCAACAGTTGATCCTCGACTACGATTGTAGACAATCTTTCAACATCACTGCTATCATCATATTTAGCTTGAGTAATCACAGATCTTAAGTACAATAGTAATGTATAAGTGGCTACGCCACTAGTAGACCTCCTATAATTTATGACTTAGAGCATTTGCAGCAGTGGAGCTAAAAAGTTATAACGCTATTTTAGCTACACCAATATACCAAAAAAGGCTTGCAGCAGTGGAGGCAAACTTATAAATTTTAGCTGATTTGCTACAGTGCACATCTATCTATAGATGTGCACTGCAGCAGACATCTAAAAAAAAAAAAAAAATTTTATTCCAACACCGATTAAAATAATGCAACTGACTTTATTTTTTTTTCATTTCTTTTATTCTATCTCACCGTGCACTCTCATCATCACTCTCAAGCTCTCATCAGTTCTCTCAAGCTCTCATTTCTCTCATCTCTCAAGCTCTCATCTCCCAGTCCACGCCGTCGCCGTCGCAGCCGTCGCAGCCCATGCCATCGCCGACCCACGCCATCCCAGCCCACGTCGTCACCATCTGTCAAGCTCTCATCTCTCTCATCTCTCAAGCTCTCATCTCTCTCATCAAGCTCTCATCTCTCTCATTTCCCAGCCCACGTCGTCGTCGTCCCAACCCACGCCACCCAATCCTCCTCACTCCGCCGATCCACGCCTCCGCCCAGTCCTCTGATTAGACCCACGCCATCTCTCTATTCTCTTTGCTGTGATTGAGTTTGTTTGTTTGTTTTTTTTTTTTTTTTTTTTTAAAAATGTATTTTCATATGGGTTTGGTGGTTGTGGTGGTGGTGGTGGTGGTGGTGGTTGATTTTGGCTATGGTAGTGGTGGTGGATGATTTTGATAGTGGGTTTGTGGATTTTGGTTGTGGTGACCGGTGGCAATGGGGTTGTGATTGTGATTATGGTTGTGTTTTTTTCTTTTTTTCTATGTTGTGTTGTGGTTGCCAAAGTAGAGTGGTGGTGGTGGTGGTGGTGGCTATGGCTGATGGTAGAGGTGGTTGGTGCTATGTATGTATTTTTTTTTTTTGTTAGTGGGATATATTATTTTATTGTAGTGGTTATATTATTTTATTGTGATGTTTATATTATTTTATTGCGTTGATAGTTAAAATAGATTCACTGCTGCAGTATGTGTATATGTATAATAGATGAAGTAACTTTTGGTGGAGCTAAAAAGTTAAATTTTTAGCTTCACTGTTGTGGATGCTCTACAGTTGTTAACTCAAACATATAGGGGCTGTTTGGTACTGTTGTTTAAATAATAGTTTTCAATATTTAAACAATAATAATACTTCTGACACGTATTTCTATAACACTCAAACACATATTTCCACAACACTGAAAACTGAATAACAATACTTAAACACTGCTACCAAACGGCCCATAATGTCTTTCCGCCAATTTCCTTGATGGTGTAAAAATGATTTGTAATATATTCACATGGTCAACATAAATCTGCAGCTTGTTAAAAACTTAAAATCAAATCAAGCTGCTTTCTTTCTATTAGTGTAAATAAAATTAGGAGCACACATAAAGCTGTTTCTTTCCCACTATTTTTTATTTTTTTCAAATAATGAAAATTTCAGTATTGATGCTCAAAAGAAAAGCGTGCTTGTGTGCCTAGGGGAGTGTTAGCGTGCCGTTAGGTTTTAGGGACCTCTAAGCCTTGTATAGAGCTTTGTTATGTTTTGTTTTACATACAAATTAAAAAAGAAAAAGCACAAAAAAGCTCATTTTACATGCATATGGCTATAATATGGAAATTGGCTTTTGAACGTCAAATTTCAATAAAAACTGACCATTTCTGCTTAATAGTTTAATTCCATGTCGAGATAAAATCATCACTTCTTATGTTGCAGCAAATAACTCAAACTCTTACCTCGTATATTTTGACAGATTTTTTTTTTTGGAATAGCTAATTCATTTTCTTGTGCTTAGTCGTGATGTTTAATATAGGTTAGAAAACATTTTTGTCGTTTGATTTGCACCGAAAACCATCAATATTCTTATAATTCTAAAATTATATTATATGATGAATGCGTTCATTTACAAAATAAACCTCAAATGGGAAAATACCTTCTATTTTTATCCCATTTTGACTTCAATGGGAATATTGACCTAAATTTTAGTATTTACGAAACTATTAAGTGAGAAAGCTTTTAGTCGTCTGGAAAAAGTCAACAATTGGTCAATAATTAGTCAAGGATTGGTTGGTGGACCGGAGAGAAAGAGAAAACAATTGGTCAACATTAGTCAATGATTGGTTGGTGGATTGGAGAGAGAAAAGGAGGTGAAGGGAGATATGTTACTATTGAGAGAGTCTGTTTATTGAGTATATATAATGTTTTAAAACATTTTTTGCTTTTAAAAAACTAGAAATGTTTTTCTCTTTATTAGCCTTTTATTATTATTTTTTTTATGAGTATTAGACTTGTTTTTTATAGACCACAAAAACTCATTAATTTGCAATTTTCATTTTTCATGATACCATTAACTAGAAAATACGAAAAATATTTTTCACTAAAACAGACGTACCTCAATTTGCATATATCAATATATCTGGATCTTTCAATGGGGAAGACTTTCTTAGAAAAGTAGCATTTTAATTTGTTATTTCACTTTTTTTGTATTATAATTTTATAACATATACTTAAAAGAGAATGAAATTATGGAATTGGATAAGGGTCTTGCAGTTGAATTGACATATTCTTATACATAAAGTACTTGGAAGTTTAGGGGATAAATGGTTCGAATTGAGAAAATATATAGCAACATATTGTAATTATTTCTTAAAAATAAAAAGAATGAAATAGAAATTTCATCATATATTATTATTGCTAAAAGTGTGACATATATATGGAGTGTTATATAACTTCCATTTTAAGAGTCATCATTCTTATCTATTAAGTACTACTTGCTATAATCTCCTTAAAAAAAGAGTTATCATTTTTGTTTGCATCTCAAAAAAAAAAAAAAAAAAAAAAAAAAAAAAAAAAAGAAAGAAGAAGAAGAGAGAATGAAACAGAAATTTCATCATATATTATTATTGCTAAAAGTGTGACATATATATGGAATGTTGCATAACTTCCATTTTAAGAGTTATCATTCTTATTTTATTAGAAAAAAAAGAGAGAGTTATCATTCTTATCTACTAAGTACTATACTTGCTATAATCTCCTTAAAAAAAAGAGTAATCATTTTTGTTTTTTTGAAACTAATAGTTATCATTCTTATCTACTAAGTACTACTTGCTATAATCTCCTTAAAAAAAGAGTTATCATTTTTTTTTAAACCAACAGTTATCATTCTTATCTACTAAGTACTACTTGCTATAATCTCCTGAAAAAGAGAGTTATAAATCATTCTTATCTACTAAGTGTCGCTTGGTATAATCTCCTTTAAAAAAGAGAGTACTACTTGGCTCCTTGCTATAATAAATAGGTTATTGACATTTTCTTTTTTGAGAGAAAACAGCCAAATTAACATAAGTTATTCGATATATATTTAAAAATAATTAGAAAAAAAAAAGTCTTAAGTTAGTTATTTGATGTGCTTTTCTTTTTTCCTTTAATTTTTGAAAAAAGCCCGTTAAGGGCTAAGGGAAACACATTCATGCCATTAGGGATAATTATGGGGCATCCAATAAATACCTGATCATTTAATTTAGTAGATTTTCCTCACATTGATCAGTCAATTGAACAAACAGACAATCTGAAGAAATCAATTCTGTAATAATTAAAGATTTTTATTTTTAATTGTGACTAACACTAATGGAACATGTTGATAGTCTAAAGATCTTAGATTTTATGCTGCTTTCTACAGATTCAATAACTAAGAAATACCATTAAAGTCACAAGCTAACCTTCAAATGAAAAAAATAATGTGACAGTAATTGGAATGAATAAAACCCACATA
This sequence comes from Quercus robur, assembly GCF_932294415.1. Lineage (NCBI taxonomy): Eukaryota > Viridiplantae > Streptophyta > Magnoliopsida > Fagales > Fagaceae > Quercus > Quercus robur. Next base: position 84,136,365 of record NC_065537.1, read on the forward strand.
CCAAGCCGTAGGAAGCTTATTAGACAACAGCTTCGATAGATCAATTGCAATCAACAGTCGGTTAGTCATCCTGTAATTCGTTTTGTCAACATGATCAGGCTGTGTTGGTGCATGTTTCCACTTGATCAAACAAGATAAACCATAGAATAATACTTCTAGGCCACAGAGGGTGAAGATGATCAGTTGATCATCTGAAGGAGATACTCCACAATTGGTCTCTTAGCCATTCCTGAAAATGAAAATATCAAAATTCAAACCCCTATTTTAGTATTTTTCATCTTCTAAAATGTGTGTATGTGTGTCAGAGAGTGAGAGAGGGTAGTAAAGTTAAAGTTTCTTGCCAATAATATAGAACAATGAGTAATCACAGAGACTAGCTAGCCTTGCTTATAATGGTTTATAACACATTTGTCAATTATGTTCTAATTTATATAGGTATCTTTGAGGCCTTTCTTGTCTAATTATGAACTAGAATATGAAATCCAGGTTAATCTTAGTCCAATGAGCTAAACAGAACTTTTTTCTATTGGAATATGCTTAGGTTTATTAATAGTTTTGACACTTTTGGTAGTTCAATTCGTCCACATGGTGCTACAATATTTGAGAGTGTCACCATTGCTCACACCAATTATGTCATTATTATTAAGCTATGGCATTAATGCATCCATGCAATATGGACGACCTTAGCAACTTATGAAGATAAAAAATAAAAAAGGAATATTACGCTTTGCCGTACAAGTTACGCTTTGTACCTTCCCTTATTTATCAATATAATAAGATCCAATTAATTGTAATTTTATAAAACAATATTATTCTGAGTTTGTCTCCTATTCGATGTCAGCATCAGATTCATGGTTGATAGCTAAGGTAGAACCACATCTTAGATGCAATATTGGAAGTTTCGAACAATTAATAATAATAAAAATTATTAGTGTAAACAGTTGTAAACAATGAATTACGAAAACATTATGGGAAAATAATATTTCGTATTTTCTTATGTTTGATAACATCATAAAAAATGGATTGAATGAAAATTTTCTTTAATTAATAAATAAAAAATTCTGTTAAAAGTTTAACTTATTTTTTAAAGGTTGCTTTTCACTAATTTTTTTTTTTTTAAAAATAACTTTATCTCACATTGTATAAAACAAAGGAAAACGAGAGGCAATGCGTGAAACTATTGAAATGAAGCCAAGAATTGTGTGGTTGTATGTATTTAGCTCTTTCTATCACTTACTTGTTTCCAGTTTTTTATTTATTTATTAATTTACTCTAAAATGAGAAAAAAAATGTGGAGAGAGAGAGAGAGAGAGAATTATATATATATATATATATATATATAGTTAAAGCCAAAGTTTAGAGAAAGTAAAATTAGATTCTAAATTGGAGTCCAATTTTGCGCTGTGTGTCCAATTTAAATTTTAAATTTTTACGTCAAGTGAATTATTAGGTGCAAAAATTAAAGGTTTTAAATCCAATTAAATTCTAAATTGAATTTCAGTTGGAGTTCAATTTTGTGCTATGTATTTTATCTAATTTTTTTTATTTTTGTGACAAGTGAATTATTAAGTGCATAAAATAAAAAATCCAAATCCGATTAGATTTTAAATATTATATATATATATATATAACATGAGAAGCCATTGCATATTTCATACTAGGTATATATATATATAATTAATGAGAAGTCATTACATATTTGATACCATGTATAATTTAAACTTATATATATATAATTATGATTGTTTTTAAATATACCCTATATATGCACGGTATTTTACACTAGTAATTATAAATGAAAAGTCAAATTTTGAGATACATTCTAGACAAACTAATTAAACTCAATATGTAGCTGAATTATTACTTAATTATAAGTTTATCTCAAATATGTGATCCACAATATGAAGAGGCCCAAAACGGTAACATTTGCTATGTGCGTTAAGGCCCAAGTGTTGAAACGGTGAATTATGGGTATGTAAGTATTTTTCTTTTGGTATTTTGCTATTTTCCGCTTTCTTTTTCTAAAATTAGTTTAATTTGATATATGATATATCTATGAGTTTAATTTTTTTTTTTTTTTTTTTTTGGGGTCACTAAAGCTTGAATTTTTGCTCTAAGTTGGGCTTTTGCTTAGTGGTTAGCTTTGGATTTGGGTTGTGAAAGGAGATTTGGAGTCATTTTATTTTAGCTATAAATCTGCGATCGGTGGTAAAATTTTAGCAACGGATATAGAGAATAGGGCTTGTTTCAAAGTGCCATGCAGTGTTAAGGGTCAAAATCTAAATTATAAACTTTAAGCCATAAAATCAAATTGATCACAAATCTTAAGTGTCATTTACAATTTAAATAAACAATTTCTTTCTAAAGGCCACAACAGTCGATAAAGGTGTGAGTAGCTTTTGATGAGTTCTTAAAAATTATGTGGCAAAATATCATGAAGTTAACTAGAATTTCAACATCTTCAGTTTTATTATTATTTTTATTATAGACATATTATAGATAGGGGTGTCAATTCGGGTTAGCGTGTCGGGTTCGTGTCGTGTCGAGGTAGGGGTATTCGACTAAATGACTCAACCCTAACCCGACCCATTTAATAATCGTGTCATGATCCTTCAACCCTAACCCAACCTGTTAATAAGGCGGGTTGACCTGACCCAACCCATTTGACACGCTTAATAAACGAGTCATGTTGGGTTGACACGAATGTAACACAACCCATTTCAACCTGCATAATATTAAATATAACATCCATCTATAAATTTTTTTTTTTACATCCCAAAAAGCAGTGCATACACCTCAAGGTTTCAACTCACATTCAAAATAATATAGTTCAACAAAAATATAACATTCATCTAGAAATAAGTTCTTTATACTCCAAAAGAAGTGCATACACTTCAACCCAAATTCAAAATAACAAAGTTTAACAAAAATAAAATAATATAGTTCAACAAAAATATAATATCCTTAGAACTTGCTAGATGCTAAGTATCAATATTGAAAGAATTTGAGCAAACAGTAGACTAATCTTGACTATGACCACGATTATCATCCATAGATTCTTTGTTGATGTCAAAATTCATAACATCTTTCACAAGCTCATCCAATTTTATTTGTGCAAGTTTTATGCAAAAAAAAAAAAAAAAAGTATTAGTAGTTCTAGGCTTTGAAAGTTTCAATTTCCAATTATATCCCTTGTAAATTTTTATAATTACTCACTTTGCTTTTTAAATTTAAAATATATGTTGGATATAAAAGGTATTTGACAAATCTAAAATAAAATAAATATTTATTTGTTATACGAGTTAAACGGGTTGTGTTAAGTGGGTCATTACGGGTTGACACAAATAAATTGGCGTGTCAAATGTGTCTATTGCGGGTTATACGGGTTGACCCGCTTATGACACGTTTCTTATTGTGTCGCTTTCGGGTTGACCCGTTTATGACCCAAACCCATTAAGGCCCAACCCTAACCCGAAAAAACCCGTGTTGGGTTCGTGTCGTGTTCGCGGGTTGGGTCAAACATTGACACCCCTAATTATAGATTATCATGTCATGATTTAAAGAAATTTAAACAAGAATTATTAATTGTTAAAATATATGCACACACAAAATAAAAAAAAATATTTATCGTTAACTTTCAAGTTTCAAAAGTTTAAGTTTCAACTCGTATATATCAATTTGCCGTACCGTATTATGCTAAGTTTCTTTGAAGATTAGGAAATAAATAAGATTCCAAACTCTGTATTGAATCTTTTGATCATTTAGGTAATATTTGGATAGGTAAACAAAGGCCGATCTCAAAATGACCCTCCAACCAAAATTTATTATATTTCACAATTGTTACCATTTTTCTTACCTCTTCATGAAAATTGAAATTTATTATATATTACAATCATTATTACCAAATTTTCTTACCTATTCATGTTAATTGAATAGAGCATAGCTACAAGAAGAGAAAACGTAAATGTTCATAAAAAAAAAGAAGAGAAAAGGTAAATCGCTACAATACGACAAATAATTATATTTAAATGATCCAAAAAAAAAAAAAAAAAAAACGAAGCGTAGAAGGACCAAATACTATTACAATTGAGGCTTACAAAAGGTTGGTCCACTCTAATTGGAAAATATTGATTAGTTCATTTTTTCCAGTCAACTTTAGTGTTTAGAGAAAAAAAAAATAATGAATGCTGTCCATTTGGATTGAGGGAGACGGAGGAGGAGTAGAGTAAAGTAGAATTAACCTAAAATTAACTTATTTTCAGTTAACTCTACTCTACTCCCTTTCATTCTCCCTTTCTTTCCTCTCAATCCAAACGGGCTAGGGTATTAGTTCAAGAAATATTTTTAAAAATTTTTATAAAAAAAGGAAAAAAAAATTAATTCTCTTACAGTTTATTATATTTCTCATAAAAGTGATAATAAAAGTTTCTTAAAATTGTTTATTAATAAATAGTTAAGGCACCATTTAAAATAAGAGTTTATCATAAACACAAAATGTATTTTGTTTTAACATGCAAACTGCAGTCCATGTTAATTAATTGAAAATAGACACTCGTAAGTAGAACTTAATATGCATGACAAGTGAGAATTTGAGAAGCATGAAGCAAATTAAAATGAATATTATGTGGCCTCCTAACATATCCAAATAGCTTTTACAATTACATTTACCTCAGAAAAAAAAAGATTTTGTTCTTCTAAAATTACATGTTAGATTTACCATAATATTTTCTATTTATTTTATAGATATTAAATTCAACTGTCTATCTAAATATATTTTTATTTTCGAGTATTTACATGTATTGCATTATACAAGAGCTTGTGTACAAAAAAGTTATGCATCATTACGTGATAGTAACTAGTAAGATATGGTAAAAGTTAGCATTGAAGTAATTTTAAAATTTGAAGGACTAAATAAAAATAATTAATAAGTATATAAACACGAAACCAAATCTATAACTAGTAAATCAAGAACCAAAATCATATTTTAACCAGTATTTTACAAAGTATAACAATGCCATGCCATGTTTTATACAATATTGTCAATAAAGATTGAATATTCAATTACATGATGTCTCTCTAGCAGATTAGAACTACAAGTTTGGTTAGCCTACCTAAAAAGAAAATGACTTATTTGTTCGTAAAATAAGTAGGGGTGTGGGAATAAAGAGCTAGAACTAGACAATTTTTCTTAGTCACAGAGTTTTTGAGGAAATGTGACTAATTATACTTTGAAAGTATTCTCAACGTATATTGCATGCAACAAGATCCAAATAAGTATACAATGAGATGTGTTATGGCTAACTGAATTGCCAAAAATACCCAAAAGAAAGTGCAAAACAGTTCTCAAAGCTTGATGGCACAGAGTCATTTTAAGTTTTTATTGAACTAAACAAAAAAAAAAATATATATATATATATATATATATATATTAATCCATTGACATGTTCTCCTATATATAAAAAGGTAGACTTGATGGGGGGACATGTTAGAGAATCAAAAGCAATCAATCATGGGGATTAATAGTGGTCCTTTCCTCCTATTTCTGATTGTCATGGTTGGCTCAGTGGCTTTGGGTGAAGGTGCAACTCAGAATTATGATTCAAAATATTCTTTTAATAGAAGCAGTTTTCCAGAGGGTTTCATATTTGGCACAGCATCATCTTCTTATCAGGTTTGTGTTTGAATTAATATACCTATTGCTATAAACCATTTTGTAGTTTAATTGACACTTTCTAGTGTTTTCAATGAAGACATCTAGAGTACAAATCCTCCCTTCCGCAACTATCAAATTATCTAAGATGTATACATGTTTTTCCAATCAAAACTAACATATCGGAAAGATTTTATATATATATGCAAAAATCTATGATACTAGAGGCTGTTGATTTAGTTTGTTATGTTATTGTGCAGTATGAAGGTGCAACAAATGAAGGTGGTAGAGGAGCTAGTATATGGGACTCTTTCACTCAGCGCTACCCAGGTAACACCTCTCTCTTTCTGTGTAGAGAGATGTGTATCATAGTTATGTGATATGAGTTCATTATTCATGTGAACAGAAAGATATAATTGCTCTTAGATTACTGCATAAGCATAGATATATGCATGATATGAGTTCATTAATTATTCATGTGATAAGAAAGATATAATTGCTCTTAGATTACTGCATTAGTTTAAATAGCTTTAATGTTGTTAGGTTTTATCCTTCTAAAGTTGGTGGCCACCCATGACTACTCTCAACAACTCTAATAAAGTGCACGGAATGTATTTGTTTAATTAATTAATTAATTTTTTTTTTAAAAGTTGCTAATATGGAATACGTTAAAATGCTTTCATAAGACTAAGCTTTTGAACCCAAACATCTTTAGTTGCTTAAACATATTAATTAGAACTTGATTTTTTAGAGACTTTTTTGGTGTTGCAGATAAGATAAAGGATGGTAAAAATGGAGTACTTGCTGATGATTCCTATCATCGTTACAAGGTATATATTATATTGTTGACATAATGCAATGTTTTATTATAATGCAGATGTGCTAATTCAAGAGAAGATAAGAAAATTATAGTCAATACCAAACGTATGAAATAGTTAACTCATAATAGTCTCAAGAAAGTTATATCATTAAAGTCCTTTTGCTCTTATAGTCGTTTATAAATTAATTATTAGGTAGAGGGCTACATCAAGAACCCAACTTAACATTAGTCATGCTTTTGTCATGATTTTCTTAGTGAAACTTTGCTTACATATTATTACTTTGCTTAATCTGTTGCAAGCTACATCAGATTCCAAAGATTTCAGATTTAAGACTTCATTTGTTGTATTTTGGATTTTCTTTTACATTCATATGACCAAGTTATTGAAGATTAATTATGTATTTGTGGCAATGATACCTTTTTCGTTTACTTGTATAATTTGGCACTGATTGGTAATGAATTGAATAACTTGGCAGGAAGACGTGAGTATAATGAAGGACATTGGATTTGATGCTTACAGATTTTCGATTTCATGGTCCAGATTATTACCGAGTAAGATTACTAAATTACGTTTTTTTTCTTCTTATAAATCCTCAAGAAGGTTTTAATCCTTAGATTTGAATTTATGCTTTGTTTAATTCTAGTTTCTATGTTCAATTAAACTAAAATCACTTGGATCATAAAATTTGAGACGATCAACCCCTGTATAGTGATTCCAAATTGAATTATTTAAATCAATTATATTACTGAATTCTATTTTAATTAGGTGGAAACTTAAGTGGGGGAGTGAATCAGGAAGGCATTACATATTACAACAATCTCATCAATGAGCTTCAATCCAATGGATTGAAGCCATTTGTGACTCTATTCCACTGGGACCTTCCACAGGCACTTGAAGACACCTATGACGGTTTTTTAAATCACCAAATTGTGTAAGCAATGACTATAATTACCTACTCCCAACTCGCATCCATATAACATAATCCAAATAACATCTCTATAGACAAAACATTGTCCACAAATATTTTCACTATTGTTGAGAGATACAGTTATGAATGATAGATAATAAAGTAATATCTATATATAATGATCCAATTTGAAAATCAATAACAAGTTATCAACTTAGTAAGTTGAGAAAATGTGAACAAAATTGTGTTTGTAACATTACTGTATTCCAAATTATAGTTTAACTCATCTCAATCGGTTATATAAACAGAAATGACTTTAGGGACTATGCTGAGCTTTGCTATAAAGAGTTTGGTGATAGGGTGAAGCATTGGATCACCTTAAATGAGCCACAAACCTTCACTACTATGGGGTATGGAAATGGTGCATTTGCACCTGGTAGATGTTCAAAATGGTTGTCCTCAAAGTGTAATGAGGGTGATTCAGCTACTGAACCTTACCTGGTTGCTCACCACCAAATTCTTGCTCATACAGCTGCAGTCAGAGTCTATAAGGACAAGTACCAGGTTAGTGTTATAGTATATGTATGATTATTGTAATTCACTAGCATAATCAACTAGAATTTAAACGTGATACCGAATAATAATTAAGAATATATCACGGTTAAGGTTGTGCTTGATTTATTTATATCTTTGTAAAGTACTAATATACTATTTTTATTTGAGTCTAAATTTGATAAGGATGAGGTGTAAAACTTATATTTTACATAATTTAATATGAGATTGTCATATTAGCTTTTTACTTAAAACTCAATAAATCTTAACATACCTAATAATATCTTAATACCTTCCTTAAAAAAAAAAAAAAAAAAAAAAAAAAAACTCAATATCTCACGGTTGGATTGGATTTTCATATGGATATATTAGAATTGACTGAGTATGATTATACTTATTTTTTAATATGTAATGTAATGATATGACATGTTGGGATTGAAGAGTGTAAAACTTGAGTTTCACACCACATTCTTATTGAATTTAATATCTTTTTATTTGGTGAATAATGTACTAATATACCACTCAATTGAAAATCAGTACGATTTTCAATCAATTAGTCTAACTTTTATTTTTTCTCTGAGAAGAGCTCAATTAGTCTAACTAAATAATCCAAATTTAGAATATATGATTTATGTAGATGTCTCAGAAGGGTCAAATTGGTATTACACTAAATTCACCATGGATATTGCCATATTCCGAGTCAACTGAAGATAAAGATGCAGCATCTCGAGCCCTTGCTTTTATGTATGATTGGTATGTAGTTATCCGATTATCTACAAAATTATAGTTATATGTAATATATATTTTTAAAAAGTGAGGCTTTAAAAATTATACATAAAAAATAAGTTAATAAAATTATAGCAGACAAATAATTTGATGTCACCTCTGAACTGATCTAGATTGAGAAGCTATGGTATTTTTATTTGTAAGTAAAAGATAGGGTATACAACAAATCAGCAATTTCTAAATACAAACTTGAAATTCATATACATATCATCTAATATAATCCTTCTCAAAAAAAAAAAAAAATATCATCTAATATAATAAACACAAACCAAAAAGGAAAAATTACTGTTCAATGTTTTGGAACGCAGCCAATTGTAGATCTTTTATAACTTTTCTAGGTTTATGGAACCACTAAATTCTGGTCTCTACCCAGCTGAAATGGTTGCCCACGTCCATGAACGACTGCCACACTTTTCTAAAGAGCAATCTTCTATGGTTAAAGGGTCTTTTGATTTCACTGGCATAAACTATTATAGTGCAAATTATGCTACTGATGGTCCTTGTGAATACCAGCAGCCAAGCTACTTCACGGACTCTTGCATTAACATCACAGGTTCGTTTTACTAATGTGGTTTGTTTTATTTGAATTAGTTTGCACTTTTTATTTTGGACAAAAAGTTATCCTATGTTAAGTTAATATGTTTGTGACAGATGAGCGAAATGGGATTCCCATTGGTCAAAAGGTATGAATTCTTTTAAAACTTGTTTCTTAGGGTGTGTTTGGTTCGCGTAAAATCATTTCCGGAAAATATTCTATTTTCCGGAAATGCTATTTTCCGGAAAGGAAAACGTTTTCATGTGTTTGGCTGTCACAAAATTCATTTTACGGAAAATTAATTTTGGTGTTTGATTCGGTAAAATCATTACCAGAAAATACATCAAATCCGACGAAACGCTCGTCCGACGAGCGTCCGACGAGCGTCCGACGAGCGGCGCTCGTCGATCGACGATCGCGATCGACGAACGCGCTCGTCGATCGCGCTCGTCGATCGACGAGAGACGAGCGCGATCGAGCTCGTCGATCGCGCCACTCGATCGACGATCGCGATCGTGCACCGCGCCGCTCGTCGGCGCGATCGTCCCTCTCTCTCTCTGATCTGGGCTCTCTCTTCTCTCTCTCTCTCTCTCTCTTTTTCCGGAAGTAAATTGAAGTGAAAATGAAGGCAGAAATCATTTTCCGTGGTCAAAGTGAAAATTCATGGTCAACCAGAAATCATTTTCCGGAAAATAACGTTTTCCGTGACAGCCAAACACCGAATTTTCCGGAAAATCATTTCCGGAATCAGTTTGAAGTCAATTCAAACGCACCCTTATATACAATGAATTTTTTTACAACTTGGAAATGTCTATGAAAAATAGAAATAATTTTTTAATAAAGTTTATGATGTGCCTTTATATTAAAACCACATTTTCTCTTTCATGTGTGTATTTGTTTCTTAAAAAATAAAAAAATAAAAACTTAAAGGAGAACCATGGTCGAGTGGGCATTGCCCCCTGCCTTGCCAAAAAATTCAAACCTAACTTTTCCTTCACCTATATGGCTAGATTGATACAGTATTATCTCTTCTATATGTCTAACTTCATATTTTTAAACATAAATTATTTTTTCCTATTTTATTATAATATAAGGAAATGTTAACCAATGCCTTTAAGAAACATTTTTAGAAATATTTTATTGGAAAAATGATAAAATAATAAATATTGTTGACAACTTTTTACATTTCTCATGAAAATAATGTCAAAACTTTCTTATTATGGTTTATTAACAATTCTTCTAAGGACACCCATTAACATGACCCTATTGAATCTCAAATTTGCATTCCAACCCCCCCCCCCCCCTCCCAATCCAATAATATAGCTCTGTCTCTCGGTACATATTTTTTAAAATTGTAACAATTGTGATATTTTATAAGTCTATATTAACCAAAATAATAGAAAATTTATTCTCAAAAAAAAAAAAAAAAAAAAAAAAATTTATGTAATCTGCACTTGATATCTATCTTGTTACTAAAATTCTTCCACTCATACGTTGAATTAGATTTAACTTTGGAAAAAAAAGGCTTGTTTTAAATTTTTTTTAGTGTTTTATTGAATGATTTCGTATTTTTTAGATTGACATAAAGTAATATCAATATATACACACACATACACGTGTGTGTGTGTGTGCATGTTTGTACATGTAAGTTAGAATTAAATTTTGTCCCTCCAAAAAATCCTGCTCTAACATTGAGCATCTACATCTGGAATACTGTATCCTACAAGCAAGCAGAATTTCCTCTCCCTTCAATTTTGATATCAAATGACCTGTCATTCTTCTATTGAAGGCAATTTCAAGCATCATATTACACTTTTACCTTTTGATCAATGAGCATAACTTTTGGCTCAAATAAATTGTCCAGAAATTTCCAATGTTGTCACATATGATAACATTTTTCTTTTTCAGATGAAGCAGAAGAAGAAAAAATGCACTATCAATTCTGCACTTGCACAAAGAGAGAAATACAGTAGTGTCAACGCATTGAATTAGAGTCTCATGATTTGCATTTTAATTGACTATGCAGGCTGCTTCCCAGTGGCTTTCTATTTATCCGCAAGGAATTCAAGATCTTTTACTTTACTCAAAGAACAAATTCAACAACCCAGTCATCTATATAACTGAGAATGGTATTATCTAACAGGAGATCATCTACTTTACATGGCATCCATAGTGATACGTACATTGAATTACTACATGTAATCTCTCTCTCAGGAGTCGATGAGATTAATAATGGTACTATATCACTTGAGGACAACATGAGAATTGACTACCATAGTAGTCATCTTTCTTTTGTACAAAGTGCTATAATGTGAGTCTTTAAACATAATTATGCCTTCCTAAGCCATTTGATTATTTGTGTGCAATATAAATGACTATGATTTGAATGTTTGGACTTTGGATTTTGGTAGGAACGGGGTCAAAGTGAAAGGATACTTTGCTTGGTCACTGTTGGACAACTTTGAATGGGCTGACGGTTACACTGTTCGCTTTGGATTAGTCTATGTAGATTATGAGGATGGGTTGAAAAGATATCCTAAAAACTCAACCAAGTGGTTCAAGAAGTTTCTCGATTGAGAAAAGCTTATATATTAACCAAATGTCATGTATTTAGCCAGTGGCGGTTCCAAGAATATTTTCCAGGGCGGTTATTAAGAAATGTAAATTATACAAAATTTAAGAAAAATAGAACACATACACACACAAAGACATAAAGTCTTATAATTTCCTTTTGAATTTTCTTATTTTGAAATTTTTGCATGATAGTTTCATTATCGATATTGCAAATTACATTTTTTTTTTAAATTGTAGTTCCACAAAAATTTTCTTGGGCTTTTTCTTTTTGTTTGTAAGGACCTAATATATTGTTAAGGGATCAAAGTTTAAAGAAAAATTTGACTACAAACTAAGTTGTAACATAACGCTACAACTCTCACTAAACAAATTAATATGTTACATATTTTGAAAATTTAAATGTTAAATTGTATGTTCTTTATGTTATTAAAACACATGTCAAATTTCATGTCAATTAGAAGTTATTTACTATTTAATCTATAAACTTATTTTTTATGTATAATTTTAGACAACAAAAATTCGAAATTTAAATATTTGAGTGATGACATAGCTATTGATATTTTATCTTTTTGAAAATTTGCATATATAGAAGATTTAAGAAGAAAATGTAATCCAGTGATGGATTTGTCAAAATTCATATCCAATAAAAAAAAAATATTGAGTTGAGTTGTAGTCTTAATCTACAACCAAGTTAGTTGCTAAATTTTGTCCGAAGTGTAATTATGTTGAGCCTAAAAACATTTAGGGTGGTCCCAAATATTTTTTTAAGGATAAAAAATCATATAATTTTTAAAATTTACATATAATAATTAATTTTTTTTTCCAAGTCAAGGTAGTCCTGTGACCACCTTGAACACTACATGGAGCCGCCAATGGCTGTTGACTCAACAGATTGATCGAGCTTTGCATCTTCGTTCTCCTCATCTTTAAGTTCCAACAAATTTATGTCCTCCCTATTTCTCTAGTCTATAACACAATTTAGGTGGGAAACAAAATCATATTTGGAGCAATAGTAAAGGCCGTAGCATGTGTCCACCTTTTGAACACAGAGTAGACAAAATTGGGAGTCGGATTCACTGAGTTCAAGAGAAGAATGGGTGATGTGGAGGGGATGCTTGTGATGTACAACCTTGAGTTTGCGTGGGAAAGAATTGTAGCTTCTATGAATCCAAAAACAGCATGTGGCACATAAATTGGGCACACCCTTGCCTTCCTTGCCGTAAATGTCACAAGTGAATGTGATTGTCTTGCCAATGGGAGTCAATGGGTGATTGTGGAATTCGGCTTCAAGTTGCAAAACAGCACATTTGATGTGAAGGTTGAAGTCACAATGGTAACATCGATAAGTGTATTTTTTACGAGATTCATTACAGACTTGGCATGTGCTGTTTTCTTTCTCAAGATAACCAGTTTTTTTTGTCAAAAAGAATAAGAGCATGTATGGGTGCAAGGGATGGTGCAACCCAAGGAGTACTTCCATGCATGATTTATGATGTAAATACAATTTGTAATAACTTCCTTTGGCTAAAGATATAAATTATTGCTTTTTTATTATGCAATCTCAAAAGTGGAAGGCAATGTTAAACTTAAAACTATTGAGTTAGAGATGAGTTTTTTAATTGTTTTTTTTTTCTTTAAACAAATAAAAAAATTCTGATTTTTTATTTAAAGGAAATAAATAGAAAAAGTTAGGAATAAATAATAAGAATGTATTCACGACAAAAGTTCGAACCATGTCTCTTCCCCCAATTCTTGAGACTAAAAAAGTATAATTTGTTTTACTTTGTTCCACTTATGTCAATTATTAATTTCTTATAATTCATTAAAAAGTATCTAACCCAAATCTAAGTTTTCCTTTGTTCTATATATCAAGTAGAAAGTGCAACTAAGTTTGCTTTTTTATGCAACTTTTTACTTAGGTCAAGTCAATTAGTACAACTCAAAACAACAAAGCCAATCCAACAAAATTGTTGACAAAAAAATTAGTAGTTAACGGCTAACCTTATAGATTTAACGGTAAATGGCAACTTATTATTTTGAAATTTTGCATGTGATTAACTTATAAATAAATATTAAATAAAAGCATGGATCCAATAATATAGTAACATAAACCAAGTAATATCTCACAAAAATATAGTATTAATCCAAGTGTAATAAAAATTTACTACATTTAATATCTATATGACAAATTTTAAGTAAGCATAGCAACTTACTGTTTATGAATAATAATAGAAAAACACACGTATATATGAATAAATTTGCAAAAGCAACTATTAATACTTACACCAAGAAAAATTCAATTTTGGCTTCAAAACGCACCTAGGAAAACCTCCAAGTTAGCCTCAATTTCAATACTGGTAGAACTAAGGTCATGAAGAACTCATTAATGACTTCTACTGTATATAGTGTATCCTATCGTATCAAAAAATAAATTCCTTCTCCAACTCAAAAGAAAAGGAAATAAATAAAGAACAACAACACAAGCAAGCAAGAAATATATTCTTGCTTGCCAACAACTTAGGGTCCGTTTGGATACAGCTGAAAACTGAAAACTGAAACTGAAAACTGAAAAATACTGTAGCAAAATAATTTTTAAATGTGTGAATAATACCGTGGGACCCATTTTTAATGAAAAAGTTGTTGAAAAGTGAAATTTGTGGGTCCGTGAACAGTACACGATGTGCATTAATTGGATGAAAATGTTTGAAAAGTCAAAATTTGCGGTTACTGTTCATTGAACAGTGCATGAACAGTAACCGCAAGTCTAAAAAACGCGTGAAAAAAAAAAAAAAAGGGAGAAAAACGCAAACGTGCTGGAATCAGCGCAATCCAAACGCAGCTTTAGAGTTATATACTTTTTTTTTTTTTTTTTTCTCTTTTATCTAATCTTTTGTGTTTTTTTAATCTTACTTATCCATGTCATGAATTCTTATTACCATTTCTCTTTTCTATTATTATTTTTTTCTAAACATGTTCATGCTAATTCTTTAGCTTAGGGAGATTGAAAGAGTTTTTAACTTATAAGAGCTGTAGCCCATTCCTAGCCATAAATCATGTGCACTTCTTGATATTGAACTTTCAAGCCTACTAAGCACCCAAGTATAGGAAGGGTGGTTAAACTTTGGACCTAAAGTGTTTCAAATTAGTGAAAACCCTCCAAAAAGTATAAATAAATAAATAAAAGAAAAAGATTTCCTAAAGGACAGAAGAGTGTAAGAATGAAGGTGCTAGATAAGATGTTGAAAACATTGCTTCTCTAAATTTCCACATACTATATTAAAATACTATTAATGAACTTCACAAGAGAATCAAAATCTACCTTCATTTGCACATAAAAGAAAAAGGAAGAGAGTGTAACTCACAAGGAGGACAAATTGATTTGAATATGACCAAAAGGAAATTACAATAAGGAGGCAGAATAAAATTCAAATTTTGTACAAATGCATCACTCAAAGAACATGCCCAAAAGCTTGTAGTATAATAATATACTATAGCTAGTGCTCCAAATGAATGCCAATTGGTTCCTCAACCTCTCCCCATCGCTTAAAGACTATAAATAATGGCTAAAAAATAATGCCAATTGTGTCTACACAGGTTCTAAATAAAGAGGCTTGGAACTCAGTTAAGTTGAATGTATGAGAAATGGGTCTGTTTGGAAACAACTTATCTAGTTTTTTGTTGAAAGTGTACTAAAGTATACTTTTAGCCTAAATTTTTCCGAAAAAGTGAGAAAATGCGAAAAAGAAAGTGAGGTTTTAAAAAACTGTACATAAAAACTAAAATCTTAAAGCTGATGCCAAACTCACCTATAGTTTGAGTCCAAAGAAGTTACTATTCTTGCAAAGAGCAAATGCACGGATATGATGTTGTTTTCCAATGGTGATCATGGCCATGGATAAGTTCATGAGGAATAAAAAAATAAATTAACTGTGCAAAAATGTGATTGTAGATGATTTTAGACCCACTTCTAAAGTTGTAGATGATTTTATTAAATCAGGTGATACCACAAAATTTGAAATTAGCCTTGTTTGATAAAAAATATTAGGAAGTCAAAGCTCTTGAATCAAATAAATTTGGAACCCATCTATTTTGGTTTACCTCTAGACAATCTATGGAGATGCAATATAACAGAAAATTCTTTTATTTTTTTAGTAGTTTTATTTTTATTTTTTTTTATAAGATATTTTTTTAGTAGTTTATAATGTATACTTATCTCTCACATGGTTTAATTCTTTTTTAGATTTGCCACTATGATTAATCAGTTTGATTTAGGCTGCTAGCTACTAAGGTAAAGGGAATATGAGATAAGAGTCACTCTTTTAGAGTATTAGGATCTCAAACCTCTTGAATCAAATAAATTTGGAACCAATCTATTTTGGAGAACTTTATTTATCTACCACTAGAGTCTAGACAATCTATGGAGATACAGTATAACAGTAAATTCTTTTTTTTTTTTTTTTTTTTTAGTAATGTATACTCATCCCTAAAGGAGTTATTTTTGTCTCCTGAGATTTATTTTTAACCGTTTGATTTAGCTACTAAGGTGAAGGGAATATGTTCTACCCCAAAAAAAAAAAGAGGTGAAGGGAATATTCTCTACCCAAAAAAAGGGAAAAAAAGAAAGATGAAGGGAATATGAGATAAGTGTCACTCTTCCAAAGGACAAAAAGAAAGAACAAAAACACAAGCAAGCAAGAAATATATTCTTGCTTGCCAACAACTTAGAGTTATATACTTTTCTTTCTATTTTATCTAATCTTTTATATTTTTTAATCTTAATTATCCATGTCATGACTTCTTACTACCATTTCTTTTTTCTATACATGTCCATGCTAAAATGTTATTTTCTCATTCATTTATGAGATTTTGTTTTGTTTCTCTAATTAGGTTTTATACACACATAAAGTTTATCTCTTGGGTATGATGAATTTTGAGGTGGAATTTACTCAAAATTGTACTTTGTAAATTTCATTTGGGCATATTGCAAGTTTTCCTCATTTAGCTTAGGGAGGGAGACTAAGAGAGTTTTTAACCTATAAGAGTTGTAGTCCATTCCTTGCCATAAATCATGTGCCCTTCTTGATATTAAACTTTCAAGCCTACTAAGCACTAAGCACCCAACTATAGAAAGGGTGGTGGTTAGAGTTTGGGCCTGTGGACATTTGTAATAAGGTGTTTCAAATTAGTGATGGCTCAACTACTATGATACTTGGGCTAAATCACCAAGTTTTTCAGCCCATTTTACACCATTTGTATATTTTCTCACTCTTTGGACTAATCGATGATGGCCAATGTAAAGCTGAATTTCTATATACACACTTCAATCATAACTTCCTTTATAACTTCTTATTTTGAAGGGATTTTGCATGTGATAAATCTAAAGATCTGAACAAATTTTACAAATTTTTTTAAAAATAATTGTTGATGTTGTTTGTTGTGATTGATGTATCATAAAAATGATGTTTATAGTGAGTTAATATGAAAGTGATATTGATCCAGTAATAACTTACCACCTTAACAAGTTTTGGGAAGATGTTGTGATAACTTTTATGACTATTCCCCTAAAAGAAAGTGTAACTGTAGAATTTTTCAATTTCAAATGTGCACTAGAATTAATTGGGAGAAAATGATGCAACGGATTTCAAATTATCAATCATGGTTTTTAGCAAAGAATAAAAAGAGTTCAACCAAATCCAACCCTATAAGGCTATAACTCAATGTGCAGGATGAACATCAATAAAACTTTCAAAATCATTGAGAAGATTTAAATAATAAAAAAAAGGAGAATAAATATAAGATTTCTGCTTTGGGACTGAAAAAGAAAAAGGGACAAAGCATCTGCAAGATTACTTCACTTGAAGTAATGGTAATGAAAGAATTTGGTGAAAAAAATATTCAGTAGACTTATTGCTTCAATAGTCACCCGTACCGTTATTGTATTGTGATTGTTGGGGAAACAGCAGAGTAGGGAATGAAAGAAAGAAATTTCCCCAAGTAGGGAATGAAAGAAAGAAAAACTATCTCAAGCAAGGCATAATCAAAGTCGCAAGATGCTTTCCTTTGTAGAGCATATGCAAAACTTCACATTACAGCATACTATTGAATTTATCAAGTAGCCAGTGCAGTACAAAGATTGGTGCCAAAGCCAAAGAAATCTACGTCATTAATGGTGTTGATAATTTCAAGACAATATATATATATATATATATATTAATTATTATAGTGGCCTAATAAACAAGTTAACATCATTTTCATTGCATTGTAATCATTCTTATTGTAATAGTAATTCTTTTGAGCAAGAAACTATCAACCTTGTGCCCTTGAACATAATTATAAGGATTTGATCAGATTATATATAGTACTCAGACATGTGTTAGTTGAAATATTAAGCAATTTTGGCCTTATATAAAGCCTTGTGCTTTACAATTAGTCAAACAATGTAATTTTTATTTGAGAAGGTCAAGAATATTCTCAGCATGCAAAGAATAAAATTGAAACCACTAGACAAATTAGAATTTTTGATCAATTAGGGCCCGTTTGGTTATAGAGTTCAAAAATTATTGTTTAAAAAGATGTGAAAATTGTAGTTTAAAAAGTGTTATTGAAATATATGTTTTTAGTGTTTATAAAACAAAAAAATGTGTTTGGTATCATGGTTTAAATAACATGTTTCAGTGTTCAAAAACATAAAATATGTGTTTGGTATGTGTGTGTTAGATGGTAAAAAAAAGCTGAATAAAGTACAAAATAAATATTTTTTAAATCAGCAAAGTACAAAAAAAATATAAAATATTGTTTAAAAGCTGACCGGTACTGTTCACTGTGTGTAAAAAAGCTGACCGGTACTGTTCACCTTAATTACGAAAATGCCACTCAACAATGTTTTTTGTTGTTCAAAATCACTCCCAAGCTGATTTCAAAAACTATTGTTTGAAACATATGTTTTGAGCAATATTTTTTAAACAATACTTTTTGAAATCAATGACCAAACATATTTTTTTTGTTTTTGAACAATATTGTTTAGTGTTTAAACACTAAACAATATGTTTTGAAATCAATAACCAAACACCCTCTTAGTATCTTGATTTTCTTATGATCTTACATGCGGTTTGCTATGCTTTATTTATTGATTTATTTGGAAAATAATATGATTATCAAGCTCTATACTTATGGACCCCATTATCTAATAGACTAAGTACCCGTTTGGGTACTGATTATATTGGCAGCGTCTGCGTTTCACCTTTTTTTTTTTTTTGGAAGAGTGTTAATTGAGTTCCAGTGGGTCCGTGCACTGTTCATGGGACCCACAAACCTTTTTTTTCAACAAAACTTTATTAAAAATGAGTCACACGGCACTATTTACACATTTAAAATTTATTTTGCTATAGTGTTTTCAGCAAAATAAATGGTATTCAAACGAACCCTAATACTCATACTGCAAAATAAAATTTGAGATCTACTCCATTACAAGAAAATTTTGTTTTTGCTATTTTAGGATTCGTTTGAGATCCGCTTATTTTGCTGAAACTGAAATTTTTTTACTGAAAGTACTGTAGATAAAGGTAAAAGTTAACTGAAATAGTACAGTAGGACCCATGAAAAGTACCAAAAAGTGCAGTGAGACCCATGAATAATAGCAAAAATAATTTGGCAAAAATAATTCATGCCAAATGCACACTTAGCATGCATATAGATAAGAGTGGAAGCATGTTCCATTTACATTTAAAATATATATATTTTTTCAAAATAAATCACTATACTCACGTAATTTTACTCTAATTATTCTGGCTTTATGCTTTTGATTTAAAGGGTTTCTAATTTTATCCCTTCTAGTTTCCTCAATCATTATTTGGGACTTCACCTTTAATTTGTGTTGGGTTTGCGACATTGATATTTGGGTTTCTCTTTTCTTAGTGGCTGAATTATAATTATATTCATTTTTAGCCAATCCTCAAGACCCATTGGTCATTTCAGTTTGATTTTTTTTTTAATTTATTTTTTATATACTGATTTCTTATCTGAATTTTTTATTGAGTTTTTAAGTCTCCTCAATTTTGGTTTTCTTTGGGGAAATGTTTTTTAATTCTGTTGCATTTGTTTAAATTTTTGAGTATTTATTTAATATTTCCAATTTTATTAGTCTTCTTTGTTTGTCATTTTGTGTTGTGTGTTTGTGTTTTAGATTAATGGTTCTTTTTGTTTGTTGTTTTTTCAGTCACTGTGTAATGCCTGTGTGACTAGGGACAGAAAGAGGAGGAATTCTATGTGGGTTTGAGTCATGTATCATGTAGGGAAAAAATATAGATCAAATGCTCGTGCTACTGCCACTACCACCAAATCCAATTCCAATGCCACAACCACACCCACTGCTAAAGCTATTGGCAATGGTGGCAAAAATCTGAGAGAGTCTTTAAAGACAAAATTAATGGCTTTGGAAAATGATTTCTTGTTGCAAAGGTTACCATCAGTGATGAAGAAAAAACAGAGGTGCCAGAGGAGGAGGAAGTTGAAGGAGGAGGAACACGCTGCGGTGTGTTTGATGGCACTGTCCTATGGTTCTGTTTTGCCTAAAGGCGGAAACGCACAACAAAATTTTGATAAGATAAAGAAGACCCTAACCATTTACCAGTAACCCCAACCAACAAGTATACCTTTTAATATTGTCCTTTTAGCTTACTTTTTTTTACTTTTTCTTTGATTAAATGAAATCAAAATGGAAATACCCTTGTGGTGTATGTTATTTGGGTTTTTCAAAGATAGAAAAGAAAGAAGGGAATGGTCAAGGAAATTGAGAAATAATTGATAGAATGACATTCCTGTTTTTGGTGGCATTTCTTAGTATATTGTACATATACTTGGAATTAATGATATATCATCTTTTTTGGTTGTATGTGCCATTTTTTCTGGTTCGTGATATGCTGTTTGTAGAAATTGTTGGATGACTTTATAAAATTGGAAGCTGTCTGTGAGAATTGTCATAGTACGATCCATCCTAAGCAATTGAGGTGTCCCAAAAAATGCGCTCAAAGAATTGCTTCAAGAATTTTTAATTGTTAACATGCTGACATGATTCTTTTGTCACTTTAATTTGGGTTTATTATTAATGTTATTTTTATAATGTACTATTAATTACACTGAAAAATGTTGAGTTCCTATATTTATTGAGCCCAAAAATAGAATAACATGATTACCGAAAATGCTGTAGCAAGGTGGTTTTAAGTCAACGCTATGACACCGCGCACCGTTGGTGCGATAGTCACTTCACAAGTATAAATGCTTGTGGGGTGTGAAGGGTAAGAGCCGGGGTTCAAGTTTCCATGAGAGAGCTTTACATACATGTATACTTAGATTAGGATAGAGTAGAAATTCTATCTTGTATTAAAAAAAAAAAAGTCAACGCTATGAGAAATTATTATGTCTACTAGGAGGATTGCTAATATGGTCCTCCTAACCAATAAGACTATTCCATCTATGCAAATGTGTGAGTGGGCTTCCTAATTAGCACAAGAAATAAAAAAATAAAAAATTACCAAGTGATGTCACATTTGCATATATAACATCATTTTATTAGTTGAGAGGTCAGGAAGGACCACGTTAGTAGTCCTCTTGGTTGACCTAATAATTTTTCCAATGCTACAGGGCATGAGGTCCAAGGGGCAATTATATAGGTCAATCTTAGTGTTATAGTCCTCTATCTTATGAACTAAGATGAAGGTGAAGACTTGGATCTCTCTTAGTTTCAAATGAATCAAATCTAGCTGTTTCTCTTGATTCTCAAGACCCACTTTTGAAATTGCAAATGAATTTATTTGTCAGGTGATAGCACAAGATGTGAAGTTAGTTTTGTTTGATAAAAAAAAATATTAGGAACTCAAACCTCTTGGATCAAAAAAATTTGGAACCAATCTATTTTTGGGAACTTTATTTATTAACCTCTAGACTCTAGACAGTCTATGGAGATGCAGTATAACAGAAAATTCTTTTTTTCTTTTTTTTTAGTAATGTATGCTCATCCCTAAAGGAGTTACTTTGTCTCCTAAGGTTTACAAGGCATAGCCCATTCCTAGCCAAAGATCCAGAGCCCAAGCTTCTGGATATTGAACTTTTAGGCGTAGTTCAGGCATGGCTAGGAGGGGTACTCAACAACACATTGAGCATATCACCATCTGAAGGATGGTAGGAGTTTGGGCATGTGGACATTTGTGTTAAGATATTACAAATTAAGGGTGGCCACTCTAATACTTGGGCTAGCTCACCAAGTTTTCAGTCCACTATACCCTTTCCGTATCTCTTACTCTCTGGGCTAAACAGTCACAAACATAGCACATATAAGACTCAATAGCTATGCAAGCCCATCAATCATGACTTCCTTAATTTATTTTTTCTTTTAAACCAACTTCAAAATTCCATACATTATTGAGATATATGTCAATGGTTCTATAAAGCAGTATTGGTGTTATTCAACCTTCCATCCATAACAAAATTTGACTATTAATTCAGAAGTTTTGGGTCTACCTGGAAGATTGTCTAGTTAAATAATAGGGATAGTTACTAGTGTCTCTTTCACCAGCTTGGGGTAACAACGTTGCTAGTGAGATTCTATTGAATATCTTAATTATTAGTTGATAAGAATTCATAGCAAACCCAAATTTAATTGGGATTAAGGCTTAGTTGAGTTGATTTAAATATTAAGTAAAAGCAATTAAGATGTAATAGTTAAGGTTTTAAAATTTTTAGTTTGGGAGACAAACAATATAACATGGTTTTCAATGCATCAACAAAGGAGAATAAGGTACAAAGATGAAAATTGTAACCTTGTCCAACGAAATGGAAAGAGAGAGCAATCAGTAATGAAGATAACAATTATTTATATTAAGATAGCCTACACAAAAGCTTTTGAGGAGATTCCTCAAATTTTTTATTTCTGCAGTCATCAAACAAGTTTTCCGCTGAAGTTTCATTGTCCATGTTGTCTTGTTGTTCTAATATATCTTTTAGATTATCATGTTACCTATCAAGCAATCAACTAAACAACCATTTTCATCCATTTTCTACAATGTCAGACCTACTTCATCTACTAGTTAGCTAGTCCTACTCCACTTCATAAGGTAGAGAATAGTTACCTGTAGTTTCAAGTTTCCTAGCGCTTTGCACATTCTATCTACAAGGATATTATAGATTAAAATATTGAGATCTAACTTAATATTTTCCAATTTTTGAAATGAGTAACCTCACTGTTTACATTGGAACACAAGCATGCAATATTTGGAATAAATATACCACACAAGTACACTACACTTGTCTTGCATTTCTTGAGAGAGACTAATTTTCTCATTAATTCTTTGTCTTACAATATCCATTGATGAACACATCATAAAACTTGAAAAATAAGAGATGAACACTTTTATAATTTTACAATTTTACAAACAATTATCATCAACTAGCATCATAATTTCTTCTATGTAGATCCATCCATTCTCATTCTTCTTTTTGTCAGCTTGCTTCCAAATCTTTTTTTTTTTTTTTTTGTTGGCTTCCAAATTCTTTTTCAAGGAAAGACATAATCCAATAGTTGTTTTTCTTGGTTTCCAAATTCTTTTTCAAGGAAAAACATAATCCAATAGTTGTTTTTCTTGGCTTCAAAATTCTCTTTCTTAGATTCCAAATCCAAGCCTTTTTAACTTTTTGAGTCAGCCCTTACATAAACTGTCAATGATAATATTGCATACCAAAGCATAACTTCAACCATCTACCATTTTCCACAACTTATGATAATAGGCCAACATGATTTTTACTAAGCAAGAAAGCAACAATTGGTCAATTTCAATTGGCTTATCTTCTTTGAAATCTAATATAAGCCATCTTCATCAGCCTGCTCCTGATCTAGAGCATCCTACATCTCCCAATCCCATTGATCCTTTTCCTGAGAATGATGCTACGACTACTCCTCAGTCATCTCCCCGCAAAACCCTTACTTCAGGCCTTGCGTGCTTTTCAAGATGAGATAAAAAGATGCATGCATGCTTCTCATGATGAGATGCCTCAGGATATATGGACAGACATATGCATGTTTTTCAGGATGAGATGCGTCAACAGATTAGATTCAAATCCTTATACAAAGTAATCACGGTCGAATAATACTTTATTGTTGCAATTGCAAAATATAAACTAATGAAATCTATAATTGCAGACAAAAGATTCATATGAAGCAGTTTATCAAACGGATCTAAACCATGATCAAAGTCTCTGCATCGAATTCTCACATAATTCATGAACTGATCTGGGTTTTCGAAATTATAACTACTAGCAATAGCAAAAGTTGCACAAGTAGTACTAACAGAACAAGTACGAACATGAAATGAAACCCTCACACAAAAGGGGAGAGAACAAGTTGGAACATACACTGATCTGGCGGGTAAAGATGTACACACATTTCTCCACATCTTAGGCTGCCGCCGCTTCCTTTCTCTCAACAAAAATTAAAGGGTAAATTTCACTAACTAGCCCTGAGGTTTGGACAAATACCACGGAGGTCCAGAAGATTACAAAACTGACCATTTCAGTCCTTAAGTCCAAACGGACTCTAACACCGTTAACCTCAGTCCTCTCATCCCTTTCTCTTTGCTCTCTCTTCTTCACGCCAGAAACTCTCTCGGTGTCAAGCTCAAGCTAGCCATAAGGTTTCAAACTCAACAAATGACCAATAAGACAATCAAACACAGATCAACCCAAACAAACAATCATCCAACATCAAACCTCAAACATACCCAGATCAAACACATTTCAAAACAAAACCAAGACCCATAACAAAACCAAAACCAAACCCAAACAAACCCAAATCAACAATTTTTTTTAAAAACCCATACCCATAACGGCGAGCTCTGCCAGATTGGGATCTTGCAATCGCCGGCCACCTCCCATCGCGACCCACAAAGCCTTTGCTCAAACCAAAGCAAACCCACCTCGCCGATCCAAACCAAAATCACAAACCACCACCGCCAACCCACAACCGATCCAAACCAAAATCACAAACCTCTACCGCCGACCCACACCAAAACCCACGAACCACTGCTAAACACCGATCCACACCGAAACTCACCAAAACTGCTTACCCACACCACCACACCGTCGCAAAGACCACGATAGAGAGAAGAAAGGAACGTGAGAGTCAAAGAGAGGTTTGAGAGTGGAAAGGATGAGGGAGTCAGAGAGAGTGACGAGAAGAAAAGCTGAGAAGAAAGAGAATCAGAAGAAATAAGGGACCCGTGTGAGGGTGAGAGAGAGAAACCAAAAATAAATAGCGGCTTTGGTATTTGTACAAAGCTCAGTAGTAGTTAATGAAATTTACCCAAAATTAAAAAAATACTTTAACCTAAAAGTGAAACTAGTCATATTCCACTGACTAAGAACGAAGGCTGCCAAAAATGTACAGTTTTGGAGTGTTATTTTGCCTTTTCAATCATGAATAGTTACAAAGGATTATGGGCTTCAATAGTGTTTGCTAGCGATTTTTCATATTCTATTTGGGTTTTCTTTGGGGAAATGTTTTTCAATTCTGTTCCATTTGTTTAAATTTTTGGGTATTTATTTAATATTTCCAATTTTATTAGTCTTCTTTGTGTGTTGTGTGTTTTAGATTAATGGTTCTTTTTGTTTGTTGTTTTTTCGGTCACTGTGTAATGCCTGTGTGATTAGGGACAGAAAGAGGAGGAATTCTATGTGGGTTTGAGTCATGTATCATGTAGGAAAAAAAATATAGATCAAATGCTCGTGCTACTGCCACTACCACCAAATCCAATTCCAATGCCACAACCACCCACACTGCTAAAGCTGTTGGCAATGGTGGCAGAAATCTGAGAGAGTCTTTTAAAAAAAAAATTAATGGCTTTGGAAAATGATTTCTTGTTGCAAATGTTACCATCAGTGATGAAGAAAAAACAGAGGTGCCAGAGGAGGAGGAAGTTGAAGGAGGAGGAACAAGCTGCTGTGTGTTTGATGGCACTGTCCTGTGGTTCTGTTTTGCCTAAAGGCGTAAACGCACAACAAAATGTTGATAAGATAGAGAAGACCCTTCTAATATACCTTTTAATAAATTACCAGTAACCATTTACCAGTAACCCCAACCAACAAGTATACCTTTTAATATTGTCCTTTTAGCTTACTTTTTTTTTACTTTTTCTTTGATTAAATGAAATGAAATGGAAATACCCTTGTGGTGTATGTTATTTGGGTTTTTCAAAGATAGAAAAGAAAGAAGGGAATGGTCAAGGAAATTGAGAAATAATTGATAAAATGACATTCCTGTTTTTGGTGACATTTCCTAGTATATTGTGCATATACTTGGCATTAATGATATATCATCTTTTTTGGTTGTATGTGCCGTTTTTTCTGGTTTGTGATATGCTGTTTGTAGAAATTGTTGGATGACTTTATAATAGGGAGCTGTCTGCGAGAATTGTCATAGTACGATCCATCCTAAGCAATTGAGGTGTCCCAAAACATGCGCTCAAAGAGCTGCTTAAAGGACGTTAGATTTGCTTCAAGAATTTTTAATTGTTAACATGCTGACATGATTCTTTTGTCACTTTAATTTGGGTTTATTATTAATGTTATTTTTATAATGTACTATTAATTACATTGAAAAATGTTGAGTTCCTATATTTATTGAGCCCAAAAATAAAATAACATGATTACTGAAAATGCTATAGCAAGTTGGTTTTAAGTCAACGTTATGACACTGCGCACCCTTGGTGCGGTAGTTACTCCACTATTATAAATACTTGTGAGATGTGGAAGGCAAGAGCCGGGGTTCAAGTTTCTAAGAGAGAGCTCCACAAACATAAAAACTTAAATTAGGTTAGAATAAAAATTCTATCTTGTAAAAAAAAAAAAAAAAAAAAGTCAACTCTATGAGAAATTATTATGTCTACTAGGAGGACTGCTAATGTGGTCTTCCCAACCAATAAGACTATTTCATCTATGCAAATGTGTGAATGGGCTTCCTAATTAGTACAAGAAATAAAAAAATAAAAAATTACCAAGTAATGTCACATTTGCATATATAACATCATTTTATTAGTTAGGAAGTCAAGAAGGACCACATTAGTAGTTCTCTTTGTGGACCTAATAATTTTTTCAATGCTACAGGGCATGAGGTCTAAGGGGCAATTATATAGGTCAATCTTAGTGTTATAGTCCTCTATTTTATGAACTAAGATGAAGGTGAAGACCTGGATCTCTCTCAGTTTCAAATGAATCAAATCTAGTTGTTTCTCTTGGTTCTCAAGACCCACTTTTGAAATTGCAAATGATTTTATTTGTCAGGTGATAGCACAAGATGTGAAGTTAGTTATGTTTGATATAAAAAAAATTAGGAACTCAAACCTCTTGAATCAAAAAAATTTGGAACCAATCTATTTTTAGGAACTTTATTTATTAACCTCTAGACTCTAGACAGGCTATGGAGATGCAATATAATAGAAAATTCTTTTTTTCTTTTTTTTAGTAATGTATGCTCATCCCTAAAGGAGTTACTTTGTCTCCTAAGATTTATAAGGTGTAGCCCATTCCTAGCCAAAGATCTAGAGCCCAAGCTTCTGGATATTGAACTTTCAGGCCTAGTTCAAGCTTGGCTAGGAGGGGTACTAAACAACACACTGAGCATATCACTATTTGAAGGATGGTAGGAGTTTGGGAAAGTGGACATTTGTGTTAAGATATTACAAATTAAGGGTGGCCACTCTAATACTTGGGCTAGCTCACCAAGTTTTCAGTCCACTTTACCCCTTCCATATCTCTTACTCTCTGGGCTAAACAGTCACAAACATAGCACATATAAGACTCAATAACTATGCAAGCCCATCAATCATGACTTCGTTTATTTTTTCTTTTAAACCAACTTCAAAATTCCATACATTATTGAGATATATGTCAATGGTTCTATAAAGCAGCATTAATGTCTCTTTCACCAGCTTGGGGTAACAACATAGCAAGTGAGATTCTATTGAATATCTTAATTATTAGTTGATAAGAATTCATAGCCAACCCAAATTTAATTGGGATTAAGGCTTAGTTGAGTTGATTTAAATATTAAGTAAAAGCAATTAAGATGTAATAGTTAAGGTTTTAAAAATTTTAGTTTGGGAGACAAACAATATAACATGGTTTTCAATACATCAACAAAGGAGAGTAAGGTACAAAGATGAAAATTGTAACCTTGTCCAACGAAATGGAAAGAGAGAGCAATCAGTAATGAAGATAACAATTATTTATATTAAGATAGCCTACACAAAAGCTTTTGAGGAGATTCCTCAAATTTTTTATTTCCAAAGTCATCAAACAAGTTTTCAGCTGAAGTTTCATTGTCCATGTTGTCTTGTTGTTCTAATATATCTTTTAGATTATCAAGTTACCTATCAAGCAATCAACTAAGCAACCATTGTCATCCATTTTCTACAATGTCGGACCTACTTCATTTACTATTCAGCTAGTTCTACTCCACTTCATAAGGTAGAGAATAGTTATTTGTAGTTTCAAGTTTCCTAGCGCTTTGCATATTCTATCTACAGGGATATTATAGATTAAAATATTGAGATCCAACTTAACATTTTCCAATTTTTGAAATGAGTAACCTCACCATGTACATTGGAACACAAGCATGCAATATTTGGAATAAATATACCACACAAGTACACCTCACTTGTCTTGCATTTCTTGAGAGAGACTAATTTTCTCATTAATTCTGTCTTACAATATCCATTGATGAACACATCATAATACTTTTATAACTCAAACTAAATATTTTTATTACAATTTTACAAACAATTATTATCAACTAGCATCATAATTTCTTCTATGCGGATCCATCCATTCTCATTCTTTTCTTCTTTTTATGAGCTTGCTTCCAATTTTTTTTTTTCTTGGCTTCCAAATTCTTTTTCAAAAAAAGACATAATACAATAGTTGTTTTTCTTGGCTTCCAAATCCTTTTCTTGATTCCAAATCCAAATCTTTTCAACTTTTTGAGACTGACCTTACATAAACTGTCAATGATCTACAACTTATGATAATAGGCCGACATGATTTTTACGGTCAATTTCAAATACGGTCAATTTCAAATGGCAGAAGCAGTTAATCAACACATTTGAACGTGACAAGTTAAAGACAACATTTTAGATTCAAATCTTTATACAAAGTAATCACGGTCGAATAGTACTTTATTGTTGCAATTACAAAATATAAACTAATAAAATCTATAATTGCAGACAAAAGGTTCATATGAAGCAGTTTATCAAACAGATCTAAACCATGATCAAAGTCTCTGTATCGAATTCTCACATAAGTCATGAACTAATCTGGGTTTTCGAAATTATAACTACTAGCAATAGCAATAGTTGCACAAGTAGTGCTAACAGAACAAGTACGAACATGAAATAAAAGCCTTACACAAAAGGGGAGAGAACAAGTTAGAACACACACAGATCGGGTGGGTAAAGATGCACACGCATTTCTCCACATCATAGGCTGCCGCCGCTTCCTCTCTCAACAAAAATTATATAAACCTTAAACCTAAAATGCTGCTTATATAATGGAATATGGACTCATTTTCCTTCATGGGCTCAAAAACAGGCCCAAGCTTAGAAACGTGAGTCAATGTGTGTGTACCTATAGCACGGGACCCACACATTGTGAGCACCCTTGCCTTCTTCACCGCAAATGTGGCAAGTGAACGTGAGTCACAAATAAAATAAAATCCAATTTAGAGAAAAAGAAAAACGTGACTCAATGCAAAGGGCTGGCAAGCTGAAACAAAGAAAGATATAGGCGTGAGAAACTGAGAATTGCTGCCTTTTCAGTTTTGTAGCATTTTTTTTTTATTGCTCAATTTTGATGTGAAACACCAATGTTTTTAATTTAAAACAAGATTGAAGGCTTCTTTTGGGTGGGATCAAACGTTTACAAAGGAGGATTGTGTACAGAATTTGGGTGTGAGTGAGAGCAGCACTTGCACATTAGGTGTTTGATTTTGTGTCTAATAAAAGTAAGTAAAGAAGTTTGGATTTTGAATGAAAACTGGATTTGGGCCTGTTTGTTTAAGAGGCATGGACGTGGCCTAGGAGGAGACAAAAAAATTTATGGTTGTGGTAAAAAACTGTAATGACTGATTATGAAATCCTCTCTTCTAAAGATATGACAATACAATTTGTAATAACTTCCTTTGGCTAAGGATATAAATTATTGCTTTTTTATTATGCAATCTCAAAAGTGGACGGCAATGTTAAACTTAAAACTATTGAGTTAGAGATGAGTTTTTTAATTGTTTTTTTTTTCTTTAAACAAATAAAAAAAATTCTGATTTTTTTATTTAAAGGAAATAAATGGAAAAAGTTAGGAATAAATAATAAGAATGTTTTCGCCACAAAAGTTCGAACCATGTCTCTTCTCCCAATTCTTGAGACTAAAAAAGTATAATTTGTTTTACTTTGTTCCGCTTATGTCAATTCTTAATTTCTTATAATTCATTAAAAAGTATCTAACCCAAATCTAAGTTTTCCTTTGTTCTGTATATCAAATAGAAAGTGCAACTAAGTTTGCTTTTTTATGCAACCTTTTACTTAGGTAAAGTCAGTTAGTACAGCTCAAAACAACAAAGCCAATCCAACAAAATTTTTGACAAAAAAATTAGTAGTAAATGGCTAACCTTATAGATTTAACGGTAAATGGCAACTTATTATTTTGAAATTTTGCATGTGATTAACTTATAAATAAATATTAAATAAAAGCATGGATCCAATAATATAGTAACATAAACCAAACTATTTAGTGGTAATATCTCACAAAAATATAGTATTAATCCAAGTGCAATAAAAATTTACTACATTTAATATCTATATGACAAATTTTAAGCAAGCACTGTTTATGAATAACAATAGAAAAACACGCATATATATGAATAAATTTGCAAAAGCAACTATTAATACTTACACCAAGAAGAATTCAATTTTGACTTCAAAACGCACTTAGGAAAACCTCCAAGTTATCCTCAATTTCAATATTGCTAGAACTAAGGTTATGGAGAACTCATTAATGACTTCTACTATATATAGTGTATCCTATCGTATCAAAAAATAAATTCCCTCTCCAACTCAAAAGAAAAGGAAATAAATAAAGAACAACAACACAAGCAAGCAAGAAATATATTCTTGCTTGCCTACAACTTAGAGTTATATACTTTTTCTTTCTCTTTTATCTAATCTTTTATATTTTTTAATCTTACTTATCCATTTCATGACTTCTTACTAACATTTCTTTTTTCTATACATGTCCATGCTAAAATGTTATTTTCTCATTCATTTATGAGATTTTGTTTTGTTTCTCTAATTAGGTTTTATACACACATAAAGTTTAACTCTTGGGTATGATGAATTTTGAGGTGGAATTTACTCAAAATTGTACTTCATAAATTTCATTTGGGCATATTGCAAGTTTTCCTCATTTAGCTTAGGGAGGGAGACTAAGAGAGTTTTTAACCGATAAGAGTTGTAGTCCATTCCTAGCCATAAATCATGTGCCCTTCTTGATATTAAACTTTCAAGCCTACTAAGCACTAAGCACCAACTATAGAAAGGGTAGTGGTTAGAGTTTGGGCCTGTGGACATTTGTAATGAGGTGTTTCAAATTAGTGATGGATCAACTGCTTTGATACTTGGGCTAAATCACCAAGTTTTTCAGCCCATTTTACACCATTTGTATATTTTCTCACTCTTTGGACTGATCGATGATGGCCAATGTAAGGCTGAATTTCTATATACGCACTTCAATCATAACTTCCTTTATAACTTCTTATTTTGAAGGGATTTTGCATGTGATAAATCTAAAGATCCAAACAAATTTTACAATTTTTTTTTCAATAATTGTTGATGTTGTTTGTTGTGATTGATGTATCATAAAAATGATGTTTATAGTGAGTTAATATGAAAGTGATATTGATCCAGTAATAACTTACCACCTTAACAAGTTTTGGGAAGATGTTGTGATAACTTTTATAACTATTCCCCTAAAAGAAAGTGTAACCGTAGAATTTTTCAATTTCAAATGTGCACTAGAATGAATTGGGATGCAACAGATTTCAAATTATCAATCATGGTTTTTAGCAAAAAATAAAAAGAGTTCAACCAAATCCAACCCTATAAGGCTATAACTCAATGTGCAGGATGAACATCAATAAAACTTTAAAAATCATTGAGAAGATTTAAATAATAAAAAGAAAAGGAGAATAAATATAAGATTTTTGCTTTGGGACTGAAAATGAAAAAGGGACAAAGCATTTGCAAGATTACTTCACTTGAAGTAATGCTAATGAAAGAATTTGGTGAAAAAAATATTCGGTATACTTATTGCTTCAATAATAACCCGTACTGTTATTGTATTGTGATTGTTGGGGAAACAACAGAGTAGGGAATGAAAGAAAGAAATTTCCCCAAGTAGGGAATGAAATAAAGAAAAACTATCTCAAGCAAGGCATAATCAAAGTCACAAGATGCTTCCCTTTGTAAAGCATATGCAAAACTTCATGTTAGAGCATCTCCAACAGGGCTGGCCATCTCCAAATTTTGGAGAGAAAAGCCACTATTCACACAAAAACAGCCCTCCAGCAGCCTCTCTATCTCCAAAAAAAATTTTAGATTTGCTACAGTAGCTCTCCAGGCCTGGAGAGTACTGTAGCAATCACTGTAGATTTTGCAAATAATATTTCTCATTAAACTAATACCGGTTGAATTAAATTTTTTTTTTTTCTCTTTCCTTCCTTTCTCTTTCTTCTTCACTCCGTCTCTCTCTTGCTTCTCTTTAGAAAAAAACTCTCTCTTTGCTTCTCATCAGAAAATGACGGTGAAGCTTAAAATCGACGAAGCTCTCTCTCACAAAACGATCTGCCCAGATATTTTGAAGCCCAAATCGTGGCTCAACCACCAGTGAGGAAGAACGGAAATCTGAGAACATCGGTCAACAATGGAAATCTGAGAATATCGGTCAACAATGGAAATCGGTACCCAAAATTTGATTTCATGGTTTTTTTTTAATAATGTTTGAATTTATTGATGGTTTTGCATGATTTGCTATTGCTACTGTCTGGATTTAGTTTTGGATTTATGGGTTTTTTCTATGTATCTCTGATTTGTGTTTTTCTTTTTCACTCTGTTTCTTGATCTCATCTATAGCTATTTAATCAATCTTATTTAGAGTCAATAAGCTAATCTGATTCCTTTTAGTTTCTTATTTTTTAATAAATTTTTTGGCTTCATCTCTATTTTTGCATGCCAACTGTTCGACTTAAGGCCTTCCCTGATACAGAGCTTAATCCCTTTCTTTCTTCCTTCCTTCTTCTTGTTCTTTTATTTTTTTTCAATGCATTTTGATTCATGTGTTACAGTAATATGATTGAAATCTTGCTCTGAGGAAAACAGAGAAGGTAGGGGGAACTTGGGAAATTTTTTCTTAGACAGTAGTTGTTGAATATATATATATATATATATACACACACCAACAGAGAGGTTTCTGAGAGAAGCAATGGACGGGAATAAGAAAACGGCGTCATCTTCTTCCTTGACTTCTAAACTTTTTAGGTCCAATTAAAGAATCTTCTTCGTCATCTGGGATTTTTGGGTCTATCTTTGTGCCTTCAACCAAAGTATTGGCTTTAATCTCAGTTCAATTTTGTTGTTTTGAGCTAATGTTTAGAATCTATAAATATGTGATGTATTTTCTTTGATTGTTTCAATTTGATTTTCATTGATTTTATTTTGTTATGTTCGTCTGTTTTCAATAAATCTCCTCTCAAGTAACAAATGTGTCATGCCCAACAAAAAAACAAGTGCATATCTTTGTGTGGAGCAATGAAATTGTTCGTTCAGTATTAGGTTCGAGAGGCTTGAGGGCAAGCTTTTTGGGTTAAGACTAAAGATAGCCCCAAAATGGAAGTACCCAGCCTAGGGTAGTTGAGAGTAGGCCAAGGACAGGGCCTAAAATAACCAACCAACATGAATGCAAGAAGTTATTTAGGTTTCAGTGGAGAGGATCTTTCTAAAACCAGAACTCAGTTTCTAAACTGTAGGGAAGCCATTGTTTTTTGCAGTGTGAGTATCCTGGACGCCATATAAGGGAGTTCTTAATCTTCTACAAAGAACTCCCTGTGGTAAAAACATTTATTTAGACCTAGGCCTGAAGTATGGTGTTGATTTGTGATTTATCATTCATTCCTCTGGAGTTTGTTTCTTGTTTTGCTAGAGATTAAAAGTTTAAATGCTTTGCTAAGTAAACCTTTTGAATGCTTTTTTAGATACTTGTGCTCATATCATGGTTAATTACTTGCCTAAACAATATTTCCTCCTTCAGTATAACTTAATAGATGTTCAAGCTACATGTATCAAGAGGCTGTATTGTCCAAATTTTTTTTTTCCTACAGAACTAGTAACAACATGCCTTTTCATGATGTATTCTTTGCTTTTAAGTATCAATATGTGAATTATTCACACAGGCTGCAATAATTGTGTGTTTTTTTGGTGGCAGCAACTTGGGAAATTTTGTCCATGGGTCGTAATACAAATTATGCACGTAATATGCTTCTAAATGACTCTGATTCCGATGATGATTTTGAGATAATTGCGCTTCTTGCATTGGAAGAAGAAAGATTAGAAAAAGAAAGGGCATCAACATCACGTCGTGGTTCTGTTCCAGGCCGTAGGTGTATCCAATGTGATCATGAGCAAGGCCTGAAAGCATCCCTACAACAGTGTCCCATGATCCTGCAGAAGAATTTAGTCAATTTACGGCATTCATTGCAGCCCATGAAAAAATTAGAGATACAGAAACTCATTTTCAACTCCAATTGGATCTCATTGAGCACTTGTGGCAACGATATAGTGATTCGATGTAATTTGAAATTTCTCTTCATTTATGTTAGTTTTCTACAGGTAAAATTCGATGTAATTTGAAATTTATCATATCTATGTTAATTTTGAAATTTATCAAGTCTTTTTGAAAAGTATGACTATTGAAAAATATTACCATTTGAAAAAAATAACCCTAAAAAAAAAAGGCTATTGAGAAAATATAATTGTTGGAAAATTTGAAAATGTTACCGTTGGGAAATTTAAAAATATAGCTGTTAGGAATTTGAAAAATATAGTTGTTGGGAATGAATAAAAAAATAATAAAGAAAGATTAAAGAAATAATAAAGAAAGAATGAAGAAATAATATTTAAATGAGATAGAGAAAGAATAGAGAGTCTGTTGGAAAGTGTATTTTAAAAAGTGGGTAGCTAAAAGCTAAATGTCACTGTTCATTCTCCAAACAGACAAAAATTAGACAAAAATTTGGAGAGGCTGCTGGAGATGCTCTTACAACATACTATTAACTTTATCAACTAGCCAATGCAGTACAAAGATTGGCACCAAACCCAAAGAGATCTACGTAATTAATGGTGTTGATAATTTCAAGACAATATATATAAATATATATATATATATATATATATATATATATATATATATAGAGATGGATTCAAGTTACACCTGGTGTAACTCTTTAAAGTTACACCATTTTTAAACCATTGGATTTAAGTAGATCTAACGGTAAAAAAAATACACTCATTAATGCTGATATTCTGATAAGAATCTTATTTATTATCCTTATTTATAACATTACATAGCTATCTCTAATTCCAAAAATAGGTATATTTTTCCCTTTGTTTGAGAAGAAAGCCATGGATTACTTCATCATTATCTTGGTTTTTTTTTTTTTTTTTTTTTTCGTTATTCCGGAATGTTATAATCTTAAGAATGAACTGAACAACATGATTACCTAAACAAAAATCCAAATCAAAAACACTGTTTAACCCTTAAAAATTTACAACGTTCTACGCATGTAATATATACAAATTAACAAATATCCCAGTAAGCCTAACACGCATTTTCCTTCTTGCCGGAGATCAGATGATGAAATAAACTTAACCACCACAAAGACCAAGACCCCCACTGCCGCCATGATCACCTGTGTTGTCTTGTAATAACTCTTGCTCCGGTTATCGCAAAGACGCAAATTCATCTTGTTCATCTTTGTTAGATGGTATACTTTTGATTTGATTTGATTTTTTTAATTGAGTTACATTGTTTATATAAGTTATTTTTCAACCCATAAGACCCAACCCAACCAATCATTTATGTAATTTAATTTTTTTTGAGATATAAATATATTTTTAGTACCCTTATTTTAATTTTATTCTTAATGATTTGATTAGTTCGAGTTTTTGATTCATCAGATTCTATGTAGCTGTTGAGGTGAAACCTTATGAAAATGGAGGTGGAAGAGCAATAGAGAAGAGAGAAACGTGTAGTGGATGAGAAAGAGAGAGCAGAGAGAAAAATATACGTATTTTTGGAATTAGAGATAAGTATGGAATGTTATAAATAAAGATAATAAATAAGATCCTTATCAGAATATCAACATTAATGAGTGCATTTTTTTGACCGTTGGATCTACTTAAATCCAATGGTTTAGAAAAAGTGTTACACCAGGTGTAACTTGAACCCATCTCATATATATATATATATATATATATATATATATATTATATGCTGGCCTAATTGACAAGTTATCATCATTTTCATTGCATTGCATTGTAATCATTCCTATTGTAATAGTAATTCTTTTGAGCAAGAAACAATCGACCTTGTGCCCAATGAACATAATTATAAGGATTTGATCAGATTATAATACTTAGACATGTGTTAGTTGAAATATCAAGCAATTTGGGCCTAATATAAAGCCTTGTGCTTTACAATTAGTCAAACGATGTAATTTTTATTTGGGAAGGTCAAGAATATTCCTAGCATGCAAAGAATTAAATTGAAACTACTAGACAAATAAGATTTTTTGATCAATTAGTATCTTGATCTTCTTGTGATCTTACATGCAGTTTGCTATGCTTTATTTATTGATTCCTTTAGAAAATAATATGATTATCAAGCTCTATAATTATGGACTCCATTATCTAATAGACTAATACTAATGCTGCAAAATAAAATTTGAGATTTGCTCCATTGCAAGAATTTTTTATTTATTTATTTATTTTAGGATCTATTTGGGATGTGCTTATTTTGCTGAAACTGAAAACTTTTTGTAAAAAGTACTGCAGATGAAAGTAAAAGTTAGCTGAAATAATATAGTAGAACATATGAAAAATACCAAAAAATGTAATGAGACCCATGAATAGTAGCAAAAATAAGTTAAATAGTAAAATAAGTTGGCAAAAATAATCCATGCCAAATGCACACTTAATTAGAAAGCATATGAATAAGAGTGCAAGCATGTTCCATATACTTAAAAAAAAAAAAAAAATCAAAATAAATCACTTTACTCACATGATTTTACTCTAATTATTCTGAGTTTATGCTTTTGATTTAAAGGGTTTCTAATTTTATCCCTTCTAGTTTCCTCAATCATCATTTAGGACTTCACCTTTAATTTGTGTTGGGTTTGTGACATTGATATTTGGGTTTTTCTTTTCTTAGTGGCTGAATTATAATTATATTCTTTTTTAGCCAATCCTCAAGACCCATTGGTCATTTCAGTTTGCTTCTTTTTTTCTTTTCTTTTTTTTTTAAAATTTTTTTTTATACTGATTTCTTATCTGAATTTTTTATTGAGTTTTTAAGTCTCCTCAATTTGGGTTTTCTTTGGGGAAATGTTTTTCAATTTTGTTGCATTTGTTTAAATTTTTGGGTATTTATTTAATATTTCCAATTTTATTAGTCTTCTTTGTTTGTCATTTTGTGTTGTGTGTTTGTGTTTTAGATTAATGGTTCTTTTTGTTTGTTGTTTTTTCATTCACTGTGTACACTGTGTAATGCCTGTGGGATCAGGGACAGGAAGAGGAGGAATTCTATGTGGGTTTGAGTCATGTATCATGTAGGAAAAAAATATAGATCAAATGCTCATGCCACTGCCACCACCACCAAATCCAATTCCAATGCCACAGCCACACCCATTGCTAAAGCTGTTGGCAATGGTGGTAGAAATCTGAGAGAGTCTTTAAAGACAAAATTAATGGCTTTGGAAAAAGATTTCTTGCTGCAAAGGTTACTAGAATTGTCATAGTACGATCCATCCTAAGCAATTGAGGTATCAAAAAAATGCGCTCAAAGAGCTACTTAAAAGACGTTTGAATTGCTTCAAGAGTTTTAATTGTTAACATGCTGACATGATTCTTTTGTCACTTTAATTTGGGTTTATTATTAATGTTATTTTTATAATCTACTATTAATTACACTGAAAAATGTTGAGTTCCTATATTTATTGAGCCCAAAAATAGAATAACATGATTACCGAAAATGCTATAGCAAGGTGGTTTTAATTCAACGCTATGACACCACGCACCCGTGGTTCGGTGGTCACTTCACAAGTATAAATGCTTGTGGGGTGTGGGGGACAAGGACTAGGGTTCAAGCCTTCAGGAGAGAACTTTACACACATATACACTTAGATTAGGTTAGAGTAGAAAATTTATCTTGTATAAAAAAAGAAAAAAAAAAGTCAACGCTATGAGAAATTATTATGTCTACTAGGAGGATTGCTCATATGGTCCTCCCAACCAATAAGACTATTCCATTGATGCAAATGCGTGAGTGGGCTTCCTAATTAGCACAAGAAATAAAAAAATAAAAAATTATCGTGTGATGTCACATTTGCATATATAACATCATTTTATTAGTTAAGAGGTCAAGAAAGATCACGTTAGTAGTCCTTTTGGTAGACCTAATAATTTTTCCAATGCTATAGGGCATGAGGTCCAAGTGGCAATTATATAGGTCAATCATAGTGTTATAGTCCTCTATCTTATGAACTAAGATGAAGGTGAAGACCTGGATCTCCCTCAGTTTCAAATGAACCAAATCTAGTTGTTCCTCTTGGTTCTCAAGACCCACATTTGAAATTGCAAATGATTTTATTTGTCAGGTGATAGCATAAGATGTGAAGTTAGTTTTGTCTGATAAAAAAAAAAAAAAAAAAAAAAATAGGAACTCAAACCTTTTGAATAAAAAAAATTTGGAACCAATCTATTTTTGGGAACTTTATTTATTAACCTCTAGACTCTAGACAGTTTATGGAGATGCAGTATAACAAAAAATGCTTTTTTTTTTTTCTTTTTTTTAAGTAATGTATGCTCATCCCTGAAGGAGTTACTTTGTCTCCTAAGGTTTATAAGGTGTGACCCATTCCCAGCCAAAGATCCAGAGCCCAAGCTTCTGGATATTGAACTTTCAGGCCTAGTTCAGGCTTGGCTAGGAGGGGTACTCAACAACACACTGAGCATATCACTATCTGAAGGATGGTAGGAGTTTGGGCTTGTGGGCATTTGTGTTAAGATATTACGAATTAAGGATGGCCACTCTAATACTTGGGGTACCTCACCAAGTTTGAATCCACTTTACCCCTTCCATGTCTCTTACTCTTTGGGCTAAACAGTCACAAGCATAGCACATATAAGACTCAATAGCTATGCAAGCCCATCAATCATGACTTCGTTCATTTATTTTTTCTTTTAAACCAACTTCAAAATTCCATACATTATTGAGATATATGCCAATGGTTCTATAAAGCAGCATTGGTGTTAATCAACCTTCCATCTATAACAAAATTTGACTATTAATTCAGAAGTTTTGGGTCTGCGTGGAAGATTGTCTAGTTAAATAATGGGGATAGTCACTAGTGTCTCTTTTACCAGCTTGGGAGTAACGACGTAGCTAGTAAGATTCTATTGAATATCTTAATTATTAGTTGATAAGAATTCACAGTCAACCCAAATTTAATTGGGATTAAGGTTTAGTTGAGTTGATTTAAATATTAAGTAAAAGCAATTAAGATGTAATAGTTAAGGTTTTAAAAATTTTAGTTTGGGAGACAAACAATAATACAATATAACATGGTTTTCAATGCAACAACAAAGGAGAATAAGGTACAAAGATGAAAATTGTAACCTTGTCCAACGAAATGGAAAGAGGGAGCAATCAGTAACGAAGATAAAAATTATTTATATTAAGATAGCCTACACAAAAGCTTTTGAGTAGATTCCTCAAAATTTTTATTTCCAGAGTCATCAAACAAGTTTTCCGCTGAAGTTTCATTGTCCATGTTGTCTTGTTGTTCTAATATATTTTTTAGATTATCATGTTACGTATCAAGCAATCAACTAAGCAACCATTTTCATCCATTGACCTACTTCATTTACTAGTCAGCCAGTCCTACTCCACTTCATAAGGTAGAGAATAGTTACCTGTAGTTTCAAGTTTCCTAGCGCTTTGCACATTCTATCTACAAGGATATTATAGATTAAAATATTGAGATCTAACTTAATATTTTCCAATTTTTGAAATTTGTAACCTCACGTTTACATTGGAACACAAGCATGCAATATTTGGAATAAATATACCACACAAGTACACTTCACTTGTCTTGCATTTCTTGAGAGACTAATTTTCTCATTAATTCTTTGTCTTACAATATCCATTGATGAACACATCATGAAACTTGAAAAATTTTGAAAAATAAGAGATGAACACTTTTATATAATTTTACAATTTTACAAACAATTATCATCAACTAGCATCATGATTTCTTCTATGCAGATCCATCCATTCTCATTCTTCTTTATGTCAGCTTGCTTCCAAATTTTTTTTCCCTCTCTCTTGGCTTCCAAATTCTTTTTCAAGGACATAACCCAATTATTGTTAACTTCAACAACTTATGATAATAGGCCGATATGATTTTTACTAAGAGAGAAAATAACAACTAGTCAATTTCAAATGGCAGAAGCGATGCCCCAAAACGTCGAAGACCCATCAGTATATCTTCTTTGAAATCTAGTATAAGTCATCTGCTCTAGAGCATCCTGCATCTCCCAATCCCATTGATCCGTTTCTTGAGAATGATGCTACGACTATTCCTCAGTCACCTCCTGCAGCACCCTCCGCATTCATGCTTTTCAAGATGAGATAAAAAAATGCATGCATGCTTCTCATGATGAGATGAGATGCGTCAACGGATTAGATTCAAATCTTTATACAAAGTAATCACGGTTGAGTAATACTTTATTGTTGCAATTGCAAAATATAAACTAATGAAATCTATAATTGCAGACAAAAGGTTCAGATGAAGCAGTTTATCAAACGGATCTAAACCATGATCAAAGTCTCTGCATCGAATTCTCACATAATTCATGAACTGATCTGGGTTTTCGAAATTATAACTACTAGCAATAGCAAAAGTTGCACAAGTAGCACTAACAGAACAAGTAAGAACATGAAATGAAACCCTTACACAAAAGGGAAGAGAACAAGTTGGAACATACACAGATCTGGTGGGTAAAGATGCGCACACATTTCTCCACATCTTAGGCTGCCACCGCTTCCTTTCTCTCAAGGAAAATTTAAGAACACTTTGACCTAAAATGCTGCTTATATAATGGAATATGGACTCATTTTCTTTCATGGGCTCAAAAACAGGCCCAAGCTATTAAGCAAACTTGGAAACGTGAGTCAATGTGTGTACCTACCGCACGGAACCCACACATTGTTAGCACCGCAAATGTGGCAAATGAACGTGAGTCACAAATAAAATTAGAGATTAAATAGGGTCCTGACCTGACACGTCAGCAAATAAAAAAAAACATTTTTTCCCTCCTCTCCTCTCTTCCCATCTTCCTCACTTTTCCAGAAACATTGAAGGCGTGAAACAACGTTGAAGGAGTCACACAGCCTCTCTTTTCTTCATATCTCCCTCTCTTCTGCAAAATCCTCTGAAATCATGCAAATTTCATTAAAAAATCCCAGCAAAGGAGCTGTTCACGCACCCAAACCAACCATTAATGGAACTCACAAAAAAATACAGTGAGAAACCCATGCCACAAACTCAGATCCACCCAAAAAAAATCAACCCAGCAGTTTCAACTAGCAATTTTACTTCAAGAAAAATAGAAGACATACAAACAAGAAATAAACAAGCAGTGAAATAAACAAACAAGAAATCACAGAAGGAAAAAATAGAAGACATACCCATGAGTGAAGCCTCAAGCAAATGGGTCCTCCATAGAACCTGATCCATGGGTGACATGGTTCCAAGCTTTGCACCCCTGTTCTGTATCTTAACAATGCTCATAAGGCTTGATAGTAGAATCACAGACATGGTACCAGCTATAGTTTTCGCAGTGGCAGGACCTTTCCCAGTCTTCAACGGATCCAAATTCTTTATCGCAAGCTCTCTCAAAGGCCCAATCTTGACCAATAGAAGAAATGCCAAAATACCCTCAGCAAACAAAACCAAGAACAACTGAATCATTCTCTCCTTCAACAAAGCAAGCCTTGATTTTTCTCTCTCCAATGCCAATTAATATTCACAAAAATTTATAAAAGCCTACTTCACCAAAACAAGTTTTAAGCTTTAAAAAATGAGGTTTCTTCAAATCCATAGATCCACAGACCCATCCATTAACAAAAAGCAAGAAACTTTCTTACAGAGACCCGTTTGCTCTTTCTGATTGGAACAAGAAAAACACACACTAGAACCAAATCAGCAGTAAACAAATGCAAAAGCCTTAATTTTCCTAAAATGGGTTGAGGAAATAAATGAAACCCACTTCAAAAAACCTGGTTTTATCTTAAAACAATGAGGGTTTAACGCCACAAATCTGTGCATTTAGTCATATGTAGATAGAAAGAAAGAAAGAGCAGAGACCCATTTGTTCTTTTAATGGCTCTTTTGTGAAAATTGACTTGGTAATTTTGGCTTGGGGATTAACGGGGTTGTAAATAAGCCAATTGGTTTTTTCTCATTTGCCTTTTTTTAGGCCAAAAGGTATTAAAGGGGCCAAATGAAAAGAATGTAGAAACTGCTGGGTTGATTTTTTTTGGGTGGATCTGTGTTTGTGGCATGGGTTTCTCACTGTATTTTTTTGTGAGTTCCATTGATGGATGGTTTGGGTGCGTTAACAGCTCCTTTGCTGGGATTTTTTTATAAAATTTGCAGGCTTTCAGAGGATTTTGCACAAGAGAAGGAGATATGAAGAGGAGAGGCTGGGGCTCCTTCAACGTTGTTTCAAGCTTTCAATGTTTCTGGAAAAGTGAGGGAGATGGAAAGAGGAGAGAGGGAGAGAAAAAATGTTTTTTTATAATTTACTGACGTGTCCGGTCAGATTGACTGACGTAAATCACACCTTTAATTTAATCTCATAAAATTAACATCCAATTTAGAGTGACTCAATAAAGAAAGAATATAGGCGTGAGAAACTGAGAATTGCTGCCTTTTCAGTTTTGTAGAATTTTTTTTTTATTGCTCAATTTTGATGTGAAACACCGATGTTTTTAGTTTAATAAAAGATTGAAGGCTTCTTTTGGGTGGATCAAATGTTTACGAAGGAGGAGTGACTATAGAATTTGGGCGTGAGTGAGAGCAGCATTACCACATGAGGTGTTTGATTTTGTGTCTAAGAAGCAAGTAAAGAAGTTTAGATTTTGAATGAAAATTGGATTTGGGCCTCATTGTTTAAGAGGTATGGATGTATCAAAAAATAAATTCCTTCTCCAACTCAAAAAAAAGAAGGAAATAAAGAAAGAACAAAAACACAAGCAAGCAAGAAATATATTCTTGTTTGTCAACAATTTAGAGTTACATACTTTTCTTTCTCTTTTATCTAATCTTTTATATTTTTTAATCTTACTTATCCATGTCATGACTTCTTACTAGCATTTCTTTTTTCTATTTTTATTTTTCTAAAAATGTCCATGCTAAAATGTTAGTTTCTCATTTATTTATGAGATTTTGTTATGTATCTCTAACTAAGTTATACACACATAAAGTTCTATCTCTTGTGGATGATGAATTTTCAGGTGGAAATTTCTCAAAATTTTACTTCGGAAATTTCATGTGGGGGCTTACTGCTAAATTTTCCTCATCTTTCTTAAGGTGATTAAAAGAGTTTTTTAAACTTATAATGAGAATTAGTACAAGAACATGCAAAAGTTGTCGTTGCTATTACCTCAATCGCCACCCAACACTCTTGTCTATATTGTTGTGGCATGCTCATCCAATGAGCAGGCACAAGTGGGCACAGATAGTAAATTTTCGAGATCGTACCCAACCACCTTGACCATTTAATCCCGTTCTCCCCTCGGTTGGCTTGTGTTGTTTAACTCCAATAACATTTTTACTCCTAGTGCAAGATTCCATATATCTTGATAATGCGTAGGCCCATGAGTTTTATGCCTATTATCAGCAAGGGCTGCTTGGGCATCATCTGTATCTAGTGAACCACCATTACGAACTAATTTAAAAAGTTCACAACTAGTACTAAACACTGTCAAAGGATGAAATTGAAAACATGTAACTACCTGGTGGTTGTGTATCATCGTCACTTGTCTCGGGTTGTGGTCTTTCTTCCTCCCTATTATGGGCTTATTGTGTTTCTTGGTATTGACTCCCTAGTGATTGAGAAGAGCCTTGCCCAACTTCCAGTACTGCCAGAAGGTGTTTTGTAGGCATTCCTGCGTGCAAGACTTTAACAACAAAAACATAATAATAAATATAGACCAAAATTGCATACAAAGGAAGTAAGAAGGCTATTGTCAAACAAGTAACAACGTATACCATGTAGTCATTTGTCGCTATTTCTAGCAAGTAATACTCATGACATATTAAAGAAATAACATTAAAGAATACCATATGCAAGATGCCAAAGTTTGAACACCATAGAAAGGTACATATACTACTAACAATTTACTAGTTCGTTAATAACTATAATGTACTTACACAAAAAATACTAAAAGCAAGTTAAACTACTCATCATTAATGTACTCATATTCATCATATTCCTCATCGTTTGACTCATTATCAATAAACTCATTTTTGTCTAAGTGGGGTTCATGAACATCTTTGTCACTAATGA
This sequence comes from Quercus robur, assembly GCF_932294415.1. Lineage (NCBI taxonomy): Eukaryota > Viridiplantae > Streptophyta > Magnoliopsida > Fagales > Fagaceae > Quercus > Quercus robur. The sequence continues at coordinate 84,181,183 of NC_065537.1, forward strand.
TCGAGGTATCGATCTTAAGCCCAATTAAGGTTGTCATTCACATCATCACGTACATTGTTAGTACTTATATTGTAAGGAATGTTGGGGACTAGTACCAACATCAAATACATCCCTAGTTATAGTTTTAACAACAACATACCAATTTTTGTGCCTTTCATTTTTTTGGGTTGAACCTATTGCAGCACTTTCCAATTGACGTAATAAGTATTTTTCAAAAAAAAAAAAAAAGAACAGAAATATAAATATATATATATATATATATATATATATATAGTATTTCTAGACCTATTGCGGCTCTTTCAGGCACCGTAATAAGGCATAGAGATGATCGCTCTTAGCTAGTGAACACTAGTTGGGATGGTCATGAGGGTGTCCTAACACATTTCAAAATTTGTTCATTATTTAGCCAAAAAAACCAAAAAAAAAAAAAAAAAAAAAATGCAGCATTACTTGTAATTAATACATTAATTCATTTCCTATTTCCATGTACTTCATTAGTTAGTTTTTCGTAGGTGTATTTTGTTTACAGTTAATTCTAAGCTTATATTTTAAGTTTGGAAAAAAAAAAAAAAGACTAAGTTTAAGGAAAATATCACACTGTAAATTTTAACCACTTTCTTGTAAATGTAGGTTACAATAATATTGTTTTTGTATTAACGTGTGCATTAATTATCACTTTCATTATAAATTTTTTCTTTTAAAAAAATTCATTCCTCAACTATTGAAAACGTTACATTTTCTGTTGTTCAACTTATTTATTTATTTATTTTTCATCTTTAAATCACTGAAAAAGTTATTAGTTTGTCCTTACTACTTTAGCCCCTAAATTATCAAAAAATATTCTTAAGAAAAAATTGTAACATTTTCAGGAATTTTTTTTATTAGTAATGAAAAATGAATTTCATACAAACTTCATTAAAAAAAAAAAAAAAACTCTATTTTAGCCTAGTTAAACGAATCTACTCTAAGTAGATTAAGTCTATTGAGAATTCAAAGCCAAACCAAAAAATTTGAAGACAAAATACTTTTTAGTTAAAGTAATAGTAGGTTTCAAATATATGGAGATCTTAAACTCTGAGTCCCTGAGCTCGGCAACCACCATGCTTCCAATCACAACTTGCATGTCATCACCTTCGTTGTTGTGGAATCTCATTCCTGTCAATGTTGCCACCGGCCAATCCTAACTTTTTCAATCAGCCAAGGCTCGGAAATGCAAAAACGAAGACATCATTGAACTACCACCAGTAATAACCAGTAACAATATTGATGCTCGTATCTTCACAAGACTCAATCTTGTAATGCATGAAGTCATCCCAGCCCCGCGATCTTCCATCTCTGCCTTGAAGCAGCCTAACCCGACAGCTCTCATTATAGATATGTTTGGAACACCAGCACTTGAGGTGGCAGACCAATTTCAAATGCTGAAGTACGTGTTTGTTTCATCCTATCTGTAAGGTTGAATTTATTCAACCATCTAATTGGCTTTATTCCGTGCCAAATTTGCTTGTAATTCAGCATTTAGTAACCCTGTATTTAGGTGGGTTTGATGTAAGGGTAGTGAGTGAGATAGAGTGAAGATTGCTTAAGAGTGTGCAAGAAAACAGAGACTCGTGGGTGACTCGCGGCTGCAAGCCGCCAGACGCAGCACACGTGCCAAGCATGCTGGAAGGTGAATAGTCATGCAAGCTGGAGCACTACAGGACAAAACAGGACAACTGGCCATACGGTTATCTCGCGACTGGATCTCGCGACTTAGTCAAGCCGCGAGGTCAAGCCGCGAGCCACCCCTGTTTTGTAAAACCTGACGTTTCACATTCCTCTCCCACTCCAGTATAAATACCCCTTTTACCCACGATTGTGAGAGAGCTTCCAGAGAGAATTTTGAGAGAGAAATCCTAAAGAAAAACAAGATTGATTCACCCACAATCTATACATTAGAGTCTCTTCAAATTCCTCAACTCTCTTCCTCTCCATTGTCAAATCCTTGAGAGGCATTATACCAAACCTGGTTCTCACCATCATCATCACTGTGAGACAGTTGTTTGGATTTCTGGGAAGCAGTTAGGAAGGAACCAATCTTCATTGGTTGATGCTACGGTCTAGTAGCGGAATCCGGGAAGCTAGAAAAGAAAAAGGTTCGGCGCAACCTCGTTGGAGCAAGAAGCTTAGAGGGCTTAGGTGCACTGGGTAGATTAGGCTTGGAGGGTCTATTGCTGTCCATGTATCCCAACTGTATTTTCTAGTGGATTGTTTACCGCTTGGAGGGCGGCGGAGAGGTTTTACGCCGAGGGCTTCGGTTTCCTCTTCGATAACACATCGCGTGTTGTCTTTGTATTTGCATCTTCCTTCCTCTCTATCTTTGCCTTTTTATTATCTGCTGTGGATTGTGTTTTGTTTTGGCTTAGATAGTTTTTAACCAATTCCATATTATAGCTTATGTTAAGTTTCCGCACACTTGTTGTTTGACATATTGCTTGAATTGGTTAAGTTGTAATTTGGGGGTCTAAACGTTCAAGGGTGTTTATACACGTTTTTGAACTTTCACTATCTACTTTTGTGTCTCACGTGAACTATTGATGTAGTAATTGTGTGGGGGGAGACTTCCCCTTCTTTTATATATATATATATATATATATATATATATATGCTTTGAGAATGAATTGTCTAAGTTTGTAGATGAAGTTATGAAATATGTAATTATTAATTTTCATTTATTTGTAGTCTAAATAATTCATTTCGTGTTAGAGAATTATGTATTAAATACAAGGTTAGTGAATATGATCATTTCTATAAGTTCATGAATGAAAAACTTGTCTGTGCGAACTATAGTTTTTGTGTAGAAACTCTTAAATTTGTGTTTTACTTTTTGGAATTCGATAAAATTTGAGCCAATTATAGAATGCTCTCTCATATATTTATGCATGTCGATTCATGCATGTCATTTTTAATTATTTAATTATTGGACAAATTAAAAACGATTGATAAGTTTATATTGCATTTTATGGAAAAATATAAACGGAATGATGGTTGATACAAACTGAACAAAACTTTAGATGCTAAAATTCAAATTCTAAAATTTCATAGTGTATATATAACCCAAACATCTCCAAATTTCAGGAATATAGTTTGCAATTTAACATAAAATTTAACCACACCCTAGTATTTCCCTACAAAAATATTTACTTAGGGGAATAAGAAGAACATGACCAAAGGTTTTATCCAAAGTTTCAATGAATGAAATATGAAAAACATTTTTCGTATACCAGCTCTGTGCATTGCCTCTAGATTTACAATGCCACAGAAACCTGACCTTTCTTGTCCAGAGTTGGAATAAGAACATGTTTAATTCATGCATATATTCATTGGGCTTGGGGGCCCAATGTTATTTGTTGTTGTCAATTAAATCCATTGGGTTTGGAGTCTCAAAGTTTTGTAACGTTGTCCCTTAAGCACGATTGGGCTAGGGCCCAATGTAGTGCGGCAAAAAAATTGAGAGTTGTTCTCTAATAAATGTGTGATACTTGCACTTCTAAACTACGTTTGGTAAACTGTAATAAATACTGTAATGTAATAGATATTCTTATGACATAACTATTTAGTTGTTTGGTTATATTTTTATTACAATAAATAATTATTCTTTATGAATAGTTATTTTTCAAAATGAGGAATAACTATTCTTTATCAAAAGTACTGAATATCTATTCCTTCAGCTTATGTAATAACTTTTTTTAAAAATTTCCTAAAAAGCTATTAGTTGTCACATTTTCAAAAGGAAAGAAAATAAATTTTCCTTGTTGTTAATTATTAGCTCTATTTTGAACACCCTAAGAAAGTGTATTTTAGGAAATTTGACTTAAAAAATGATTTAATTACACCTTCTTTTTATACTCTACTAAATTGTGGATGCATATTCAAGATTCTATCCCTAAATAGTCACCAAACTAATGAATAGTAATACTTATTATATTCCAACTTTAATGTATTCACTGTAATATTTATTCTTATTCCCATGTAATAATCATTACAGTATACCGAACGTGCCCTTATTGCTAAAAGGGGAGACAATCTATGGATATGGGCCTAAAAACTCGACCCAATGGTTCAAGAAGTTTCTCAGTTGATAAAAAAAATTAAAAAATCTTTATAAACCAAATTTCATATATTTCCTAAAGCAATCTAATTTCATGTATGGGAGTCTCTAAAAAAAAAAAAAATCATGTATGGGAGAGTTCAATGAATATAAGTCCATTTATACAAAAATTTCTATTTAATGTGTGTGTTTGGCTACAAATTAAAAACTAGCTTATTTTACTATTCAGCTTATTTTTGCTACTATTCATAGGCTCCACTGCACTTTTTGGTACCATTCATGAGTCCCACTATACTGTTTCAGCTAACTTTTACCGTTATCTACAATGCTCTCAATAAAAAGTTTTCAGTTTTAGCAAAATAAGCGGATTCCATACGGACCCAATATGTTCAAAGAAAACAACCCATTTTATCCTACACACTATGCATGCTTGCATTATTTTTATTGATAATCTATTATAAATTTTTGGTTTAATAAAAACTATCTTACAAGATATAGTTTTGCCTGTTCATACTAGTATATAAAACCTACTATTCTCTATTCCCAAAAGTTTTAATAAAATTAAAGGAATATTAATTGTTTATTTTATATTATTCTAATTATTTACTATTATTTTTTAATTATTAAGAGTTAGAGCAGAGTAATTATATGTTAAAGATGCTATCTGAGTTCAGGATAGTAGGCTTTATTATCAAAACTCTCACATATTAGTTTAATATCCACAAGAGTCTAAGCAACTTCTATTGAAAAGATCCTATCTGAGTTCAAGAAATCAACAAACAAGTCCAGCAAAATTGCATTATGCTATAACATTAGAGAAACAAGTACTTTGACAAAATTGGAGAGGTAAATATTCTACTTATGGTTATATTATCTTCTTACACCTAACATTTTTACAACATATCAAGAAAATCAAAGATCTATAATCATCCCATACATGAAATATTTAAATTTAAACTTTTTTTTAAACTTTAAAATTCTATTTAAAATATGATTTTATGAATTAAATAAAAAAATATTCAATTAAAATGAAATTTGAAGTTTCTTGAAAACATAAAGATAAGATGTGATCCAAAAATAAGATTTTCAAAATATTAATCTAAAAAAATATTAAATGATGTATTGTCAAGTAAGAATTATGCATGATGTAACTATATCTTGTCCTCTTTTATATATCTTTGAATAATATAGTATTAGAAAAATATATTATTATGCCACTAATTGATTAGAAATTTTAGGTATGAATATTATTTGGAAAGTCTCGAGCTTGCATTAACTCGGGTTAACATTAGCATGTTCTAATAGTTAGAGAAGATAGAATTCATTAGTTAGGGAAATACTCACTTACATTATGTTTTGTTTGAGGGGAAGGGGAGGAAAACAAAGAGAAATTAAGTTTTTTCCATTGCTTAGATAGAGCATGAGAAAAAAGAAAATGAGCCAAATTTGATGAAAAACACATCACTTGAGCCCACATTTTTCCCTTCCCCTTTTTTCTTCTTTTCCGTTCCTTTCCCTCAAACCAAACATAGGGTTAATCCTTTCGAGTTTTCTCTCCACAAGTGTCATTGATCCTAGATCTGTGTAATCTTATCTGTTTATAGTTGGAACATGTAGGACAAAAGTGTAGAAAATCATGTCATGAATCCGACATGTATTATCAACCACAATGTAAAACGCGTTCCTAGTTGTCATATCTTTCTTTTGTTTTGCTTTTCCCAAATATTCTTTTTTTTTTTTTTTTTGATGGGAAATAAGAGAATTTCATTCAACAGAAAATGTATTACAAAGAAGAGCAGAAGCTTGAGCATTACAAACAAAGATCCTCAATGAGAAGATGCTCAAGAAAACTTGGAAAAGACCTTTTCCAAACCTGTGATACACCAGAAAACCCAGCCACCTTTGCAAGCTCATGGGCAACTCTGTTGCCTTCCCTTTTCAGATGTTTAAAAGAACACCAGGAAAACATAGCAGTCAATTCTCTGATGTTTCTGATTATGTGCCCAAGCTCACCACCATGGATTCCATCATTAATTGCTAGAATAATGGATAAGGCGTCGGACTCAAAGATAGCGTGGGAGACTTCCAATTCTGCTGCAAGAAGCACACCATCTTGCAAGGCCAGAGCTTCTGAGACCTCAGTCGAGAAAGATGCAGGAAGAACCTTGTTTGATGCTGCTAGAACTTCACCCATATTATCGCGGATGACTACACCGATGCACGATTTCCTCCCATCTTCAAAGGCTGCTGCATCAGTGTTGATTTTGATAAAGCCCATAGGTGGAGCTTTCCACTTGGACTGAGGGATGGACTGAGAAAGACACGGACAGGAGCAAGCAGCCTTGTATTCGGCCAAGACTCCACCTGCCATTTCCCAAGCATGAATTGGAGGGGAACCCGAGTCCTCATGGATTGCTTGATTGTGATTCCACCAAATTGACCAGGCAACGGCAAAGAAAAACTCTAAATCATTCGGGGAGCCTTTTGCAATAAAATCTAAGGCAATATCCACCAAGTCACTATAAGAGGAAGAGAGGTCCACAGGACAATTGTTCCAAAAAGCCCAAGTCATTTTTGCATGATCGCAATGAAGAAGAGCATGGGTTGTGGTCTCAATGGCTTTGTCACATAGGGGGCAAAAGCTAGAGCAATGAACACCTCTATTGTTTAGATTTTTCATAGATGGGAGACCGTTGACACAAGCCATCCAAGCAAAAATTTTGATCTTCAGAGGGACTTTTTGCTACCATATTCGCTTCCATAAAAGGGTCCATGAGCTGCTTGAGGTGCTTTCACCTTCCTCCATAGAATCCACAATACTTGAAGCTATATGATAAGCACTTTTAACCGTAAACTCACCCCTCTTGTTGCCTATTCAAATAAGACAATCTTTGGGCAAATTATAGTTTAGAGGAATATTAAGGATGGTGCTGGCTTCATGGGGTAGAAAAGTAGCATTAATCACGTCAATCTTCCACCATCTAGTATCAATGTCAATGAGGGAAGACACCCAAGGAAAGTCTTCATAGCCATCTTGGGGGGAAATTACCTTGTGGGTTGATGGTGTTGGCAACCATCTATCATCCCAAATATGGATTCGCCGGCCATTGCCTACCCTCCATCTTGTGCCCCTTTTAATAACCTCAAGACTATTGTGGATGCTCCGCCAAGCATATGAGGGGTTACACCCTTTTTTGGAATTGAGGACATCATCAAAAGGAAAATATTTTGCTTTGAAAACCCGGGCCACAAGAGAGTTGGGGTTTGTGAGAATTCTCCAACCTTGCTTAGCTAGCATGGCAAAGTTAAAGGCTTGAATGTTTCTGAAGCCCATACCTCCATGGAGTTTAGAACGACACATCTTCCTCCAACTAACCCACACAATCTTGTTCTCTTTGTCCTTTTGCCCCCACCAAAAAGCTCCTCATCATACTTTCCAAGTCTTGGCAAAGAGTTTTGGGGAGTTGGAAGCAACCCATAGTGTATGTAGGTACTGCTTGAGCCACCGCTTTGATTAGGATATCTCTCCCACCAATTGAAAGGAGTTTACCCTTCCAACCGGCAAGCTTTTTTGCCACTCTATCTTTAACTTCAGCGAACACCTGAGCTTTGGATTTCCCGATGATGGAAGGCAGCCCGAAATACTTGTTATGGCTGGAATCTTGCATTGGGCCGAGGATGTTTAGGATGCCATCCCTTAATTCTTGGGAAGTGTTCGGGCTAAAAAAGACTGAGGATTTGTCAATGTTAATTTTCTACCTCGAAGCCTCTTCGTATCTGTTTAGGATACTGACAAGAGTATGACATTCTTGCTCCTTTGCTTTACAAAACAAGAGGCTATCATCGGCGAAGAAAAGGTGAGTAATTAAGGGGCATCCTCTACAAATGGAAAATCCATTAATTTGTTGGTTCATAGCAGCTTCATGAATAAGAGTTGAAAAGCCCTCGGCGCAGAGGAGGAAGAGGTAAGGGGAGAGCGAGTCCCCCTGTCTAATGCCCCTTGAGGGAGAAATGTTCCCACAAGCTTCCCCATTTATAAGCACTGAATAAGAAACAGAAGAGACACAATTCATAATAGTATCAATCCATTTTTCTGCAAAACCCAAATTCTCCATCACACCTTTAATAAAGCTCCATTCAACCCTATCAAAAGCTTTGCTCATGTCCAATTTAATAGATATGTAATTTTCTTTACCTTCTTTTTTATGGTTTAGATAATGCATGAACTCGAAGGCAATAAGAACATTATCTGTGATCAAGCGATTAGGAGTAAATGCACTTTGGTTTTCAGATATGATATTTGGGAGAATGTCTTTAAACCTATTGGCAAGGACCTTTGAAATGATTTTATAGGTGGTGTTACAGAGACTAATGGGACGAAATTCTGTCATTCTGGCTGGCTGGTTGGTTTTTGGTATGAGGGAGATGTTGGTTTTGTTTATTTCAGTCATGGGAAGATTTTGAATTCAGCACATTTAAAACCATGTTTATAATGCTAGGTCCAATAATGTCCCAATAATTATGAAAAAAGATCGCGGACATACCATCAGGCCCAGGTGCTTTGGTGGGATGAAGTTGCTGAAGTGCCTTCAAGACTTCCTCACTTGTGAAAGTTTTGGTGAGCTTAGAGTTCATTTCATCTGTGATATGCCTAGGGATTGCATTAGTGACTTCATTGATTCCGACGGGAGAAGATGTAGTATAGATTTTCTCAAAATAAGCTATGGCAGTGGCTGTGATACTTTCCTTACTTTCACACCAAACACCCTCCTCATTCCAAAGCCCCAAAATGGAATTCTTCTTCCTCTCCAAAGCACGGGCTTGAAAAAATTTCGTATTTCTGTCACCTTCCTTATACCAATGGACTTTGCTACGTTGTCTCCAAATGATCTCCTCACTGTCTAGAAGGACATTTATTTCCTTTCTAAGCTGATTAATTTCAGCTCCTCTACAGCCTTGCTGATCGACATTTGTAATGGAGTTAAGAGCTTTTCTTTTCTCGGCTAATTTCTTAGAGATATTGCCTACTACATTCTGATTCTAGCTAGCCAATGTGCTTGCACATCTTTGGAGATTTGAAGCTATCCCTTTAGGAGTGGCTGAGAGAGTACCGGAGTGCCATGCCTCCTCAATCACATCAAGACAGTCCTCCCTTTTGACCCACATAGCTTCGAAATGGAAACGACGTTTATTTCTACGAGACGGAGGAGGAGAGTCAGAGATGGCAAGAATGCAATGGTCGGATGTGGAATCAGCCAAATGGTGGACAGTAGGTTCCTTAAAATATCTGAGCCATTCATTAGTAGCAAAAGCTCTGTCAAGGCGAAGCGAAATCCTGTTACTCCCTTCCTTCATGTTGCACCAAGTAAAATCTGGGCCACAATATCCTAGGTCCTTAAAACCACAGTGATTTATAATTCTACAAAAGCCATCCATTTGATTTTGGGAACGTTGAGCTCCACCGTCTTTTTTCAGACATTGAAAGGATTTCGTTAAAATCACCACAACAAAACCAAGGTAAATTAAATTGACTATGTAGATACGAGAGGAGTTTCCATGATTCTTCCCTGAGGTGGGTCTTCGAGTATCCATAAAACCCAGTGAATCTCCAAACAAGACCTGTGACTGTCTCTGTAATTATCGCATCAATGTGATGGTTAGAATAGCTCTTAATCTCCAGCTTTGTGTCACTGGACCAAAAAAGAGCAAGCCCTCCACTTCGGCCCCTACTCGATACACATAACTCATTTGTAAACCCAAGTTTCAATTTTAGTTTTTCCATACGTCTGCATTTTGATTTAGTTTCTGAGAGGAAAACTAAGTTGGGGTTCCAGCGCCGCACATAATTGCGGAGCGCATAGACTGTCCGGGGGTTCCCGATTCCCCGACAATTCCAACAAAGGGAATTCATTGTTTTCAGTGGTATGGCCATTCTGTATTTTTCATATCCTACTCTATACAAAACGAATCCAACCAAGAGTAATAAAGCCCAAGGAAACAAACAAAGCATCCAAACAAAACCGACCAAGAGATAATCCCAAATTCAGAGCCTAGAAGCAAAAGAGAAATACAAGTCAGAATTTCAGAAATTACCCTTAAATGCCGGTGAATCGCCCTACAAATGGACCAGCAGCAGTTGCATCAGGCAGAAAATCCACCGAGAGCCACCAGCACAATCTCAAAACCCACCCAGACCAGAAAACCCACTCTCCAGAGGAACATGCTCCTACGGCGAGAGAGAAGCTCCAAAATGACCGGGTTTTATTTATGCAAATGCCGACCCACTTCCTTATTGAATCCGATGGTGGATGGTGATACACGGCTGAGGAATTTGGGATTTAGATTTAGGGATTTTCGGACAAAACAGATTGGCCACGAAGAGAACGGGTAGAGAAGACCCACACAGTGGAGGAGAAACCCACCCACTGATGGTGGAGAAGACCACACAAGGTGGAGGAAGAGTCACACGGAATGTGTGAGAGAAAGCTCCTACTTGGGAGAGACAAATGAATTTTTTCTTAATATTCAAGAATATTTTTAGGAGGAAAGGAAATTACACAAATACTGGTCCAAGCTCATCTTCACCTTTTGGAACAAAAACCCAATGTGCATTTTAAGCAGGAATTAGAAAATTAAAAGTTTTACATGGTGCAAACAAAAAATCCCAGCATTCAAAAAAAGTGAAACTAGTCATATTCGACAGATTAAGAACGAAGGCTACCAAAAATGTAGAGTTTTTTTTTTATTTTTTGGAATACAAAATGTACAGTTTTGGAGGGTTAAATTTTGCCTTTTCAATCATGAATAGTTACAATGGATCCCCTTGGCCCCATATTCTTATATCCAAATAGTGTTTGCTAGCGATTTTCCATATCCAATAATGTTGCACATTATTTCTGGGAATCGAGTACACATTCGTCAACATCATGAAAATTTGAAATCGTACTGGAAAGATACAAATGTATTTCATTAAAGTCTGTTTCATTTCTTCAATGTCGATGACACTTAACTATGAATGGTACATTGCCTTGTTAGTTGTCACATGATTATTGGCTCCATAATCGATTTGGCTTAGGTCTATATCTTATCATATATATCTTTACCAGTGCCCATCAAATCAGGCCATGGTCATGGGCCAAGTTTGAGGCCGAGATTAGAAAAAATAATCTGGCTCTTTCTCAAACATGTTGATGATGAGTACATCCAAAAACAGAAGTCCAGAAGTCCAAAATAAAACACGTGGACCAACACTTTTTTTTCTTTCCAACTAAAGAAAGGGATTTGGTGCGGATTTATGGCGGACTTCTCGTCCAATGATGACAATAAATAATATCATTTGTATTAGAGAGAGTTCTGGTAAGATTATCATTATGGGTATAATACATTTGTTGAAGTGCTACCATTGAAACTGCTAAATTCTTGTCAAACATCATATGTAATAATATAAAAAATTTTACCACCAAGTCACACTGTGGTAGACCCACACTTACCGTCTTGCACATTTTGGTCTAATAGCGAAGAAGAAATATTAATGGTGGCCCATCTTCCCCACTAGAATGAATTATATGCATGCCATAAATAATTAGCAATGATAGACAAGGACGTCAAATTTTGGGAATATTAAAGCTTGTTTGATGCTGTTGTTATATATATATATATATATATATATATATATATATAGTTACTTTCAAAGAGATAATCCACACTTCATAAAAAAAAAGAAAAAAAAAAGAGAGAAGAAGAAGAAGAAGATTTGGTAGGTCAGATAAGCATTTGGATTCTATTGAGTATTTAAAGTGTTAGGTTTTAAGACTTTAGAAACTAATGTATTAGAACTTCAATTTGTATTATGTTAGCAAACTATGATCAAAACATAGAGTCTAAGTTTAGGCTTGCTCAAAGTGTGTTTATTTGTAAAATTGGAATCGAGTGTTTGCAAAAATTATTGGACTTAATCTGCAAGGCTCGATCGATCGAAAATTAAACTCGATCGATTGAACTACGTGCATATTTATTTTTCTATAGAATTTCCAATTCATCCCAAGCCTATTTAACGTGTAGAGTTTTATGTTTTACTCCAAGTATAAAAGGAAAAACCTTAACTACGTTTTAGAGATCTTTTGATGGTTGTGTGTTGAATCTTTTGTGAGATCTAGAGGTATTTACCTTCATACACACTTAGGGTTATCAAAATCAAGATTCATGTCAAGAACTTAGTGATCTCTTCAGTTGTTACACAAAGAACTTTAAAGAAGATCTGAAACCTTTGAGTGGAGTCTCAAAGTCACAAGAAGGAGAACTTGTGGTTTCAGTGGATTAAAGAAAGAAGCAATCTGTGGACTCGGAGCTGTCACGTGGTCGTGGTAGTAAGTTTTCTACTCGAGGTAGCAATAAGATGTTAGTGGTCTAAGTCTTATTGTACAAACTTCAACTCTTTCATAGTGGATCTGTTTTTACATTGAGGATAGCTAGGTTAAATCCTTCCCAAGTTTTTTACCAGTTAAGTTTTCTTGGGTTATCATATCATTATGTTCTTTATATTTCCGCATTATTTACATGATATGATTTTGTTGTGTTAATCATGAACTAAATAATTAATCTAAGTAATCACTTGCCTAAATAACTAGATTAAAAAACTTGTGTTAAAGGGTCTAAAAATGTACATAAAAGATTATTTATACTAAAGCAAATGACTATTTAATATGTACAGAGAGACATTGAGAAAAGAGGATAGGCAAGGAAAGAATGTCTCACACTGCCATCCACACCGCTTCCTTGCCGGTTAGCCCTTCCCCTTCCCCTTCCCCTCCCCTTCTCTCTCTCTCTTTGTGTTTTTTTATTAGTAGACCTAGTGTTTTTTTTTTTTTTTGGTTCTTTCCTGTTTAACTAGTAAGAAAATGATGGAAATGAAGAATATTTTGAATGAATTGGATATTCTAGCAATGTTTGTGTCTATGTCTTGATTAGGATTTGGGTTTATATATCAATGATTTTGTGGATCTGTGCTTGGATTTGTGCTATTGTGTTTCTGATATTGTGCTTATGTTTAAGTCTGGGATTGTGTTCTTGAGCTTGTGCTTTTGTGTTTCTGAGCTTGTGTTTTTTGTGTTCCTTAAATGGATTTGGTGTTGGAATTATGTTGGCTTTTTTGAAGGAAATGAAATTTATGGGTTTGTGTTCTTGTATTTTGGGGCATGTTGTGATCAATTTTGAATTTTCTGGGTTTGTGTTTGTATTTTGTTTTTGTTTTTTTAATTTTTTGTTTTGAATTTCTTAATTTAATTAAAATTTTAAAGCATTAATATTAATGCTTTCAGATTAAAAAAAAAAAAATATTTGATTACCAAAAATTAATTTTTGGTAATCATTTAATTGGTGTGCGTGCATGTGTGTGTGTGTGTGGTGGTTGTTGGCTATAGTGTTGTTTTGAAATGCTGCTATAGCCAATTTTTTTTAAAAAAAAAAATATAAAAGTCTATAGTAGCATTTTAAAAATGCCACTATAGGGTATGGATCTACAGTGTTTTATAAATGCTACTATAGGATATGAACAACGCCACTATAGATCTATAATTATGGTATAAAAGTGGCATTTATAATCACCACCATAGAAAACGCCATTACAGAGTTTTTAGGACCTAGTGGCGTTTAATGAATGCCACTATAGACCCTTCTTTTTTTTTTTTTTTGTAGTCCTAGCCATCTAGCATGTAATTTATTGCATGAATAAGGTTGCACTTCAGATTAATCACAATAATATATATATATGAAAAATTCATACCTAAGTTTAACACTATCAACATTTGTTTTTGAATTTTTGCTAATTCCTTATAACTCTTGTAGGAATATCATTCGATGCACTCTTGATTATTTTTGCTAATTCCTTATTACACACAGTGTAATTTGTAACTATGATGAAAAGTAGAGGCATGGATAACACTAAACCCTTTTCAAAATTTTAAATACTATAAATTTCATTATTGATAGTTTAAGAACAAAATTAAACTCTTACATATAATTTGGAAATCAAAATAATAGTTTGGATATATAAATACCTAGGCAAAACAATCTAGTTTTCAAGTAACAAAAATCAAACACAAATAGGAAAATGGCATTTTCTAAATATAGGTCAGAAACCTATATTCTCTTAAAAGTAGTAATAACCACAATTCCTAAAAAAGAATGTGTCTACACACACACATATATATATATATATATATATATATATATATTGTAGGGACACGATTTGCGTAAAACCGCAGTTGAGTTGTGTTTGCACGTAGATGGGCCCATACAATATCATTTGTAGAGAGTGGGATCGAAAGGCTAAGTCGTGTTACCCGGCTGTGGTGTTGTTAAGGGGCCCATAAATGGTTCAGGCGTATCCGCCTCTGGAACCCCTCCTCTTTTTTCCTTCGGACCCCCTGCTTTAGGTTACATATTTTTTCTTTTATACTAGCATGCATTCAATTTCCTTCGTCCACGTGTAGGGTCGACCTTTCCAAGACTGATACTTGTCCCATCAGTCCCAGACCTAAGTCGTTGAGAGTTGTTGATAAAGTTAATGGATAAGGCTCTGTTAGGTGCCAAGTTCAGTCCGGGAAAAGGCGGTAAGGGCAGCCTGTCCTAGATATTTCAGATTTTATTTTAAGATATTTCCTATGCCGCTTTTGCCCTTTTTCTTGGTGGAGCTTTGAGCCAGCCGAGGGCTGCACCGTCCTCGGTCGCTTTTCTGGGCCCATTTGTGCTTTGCGCTAATGAGCTTGGACTGCCACCTTCTTCGGCTTGGGCCTTAAAGCTTCCCATGAACAAGTGGACCTGGCCCATATATTGTTGGGCCCCACATATATAATCATCAAAGACTTTAATTATTTGTTGACTTCTTCTAATCTTGCCATATAATTTTGAAATTCCACATTTTTTTCATGCGGTCATTCTAGTATACTTTTTTTTGTTGACTTTAAATTTAATAAGGATTGCCAATAAATCCTCTAATATTTACAGCCTCTTTAAATTATTGTTACTCATATATACGTGGATTGTATGATCACCATGATTGTGAAACCCTCGAAATAAGATGCAAGGGAGTGTATTAAAAAAAATAGAAAATAAAAAGGATACTATTTAAATATTCGAAGAAAAGTTTTAATAAATAAAAGAAACAAAAGATCTGTTTTTAACTGTTTATAATAATTTTAAAAAAAGAAATAAAAGCATTTCTTTATAATAATAAAAATTAATCATTTTTTAACTGTTTTTGTCTAAAGATTTCTTTAGCTAACTTTAGATATTGGTGAGAAAAACTGAAGGTGATAAACATGATGTGTAATTAATGATGTGTAATTAATCATGTGTTTACTTTCTCTCTCTCCTTTTTTTTTTCCTCCTAAATTCTATACACAAAATAAAGTAAAGAGTGTGCTCAAATTAGTGTGAAATACTAATACTTGTTTAGACCCCCAAATTACAAATTACCAATTCAAACTTATCAACAAACAATGTACGTGCGGAAAATGTAAATAAGCTAAAATAGAATTGATAACATAATTTAAACCAAATAAAATCACATCCACAGCAGAAATTAAATGACAAAGATTAAGGGAAGAGAGATGCAAACACAAGGACAACACAACAATGTGTTATTGAAGAGGAAACCGAAATTCTCGGGGTAAAACCTCTTTGTTACCCTTCAAGTCTTCTCACAGATATGTGTATGGTGAGAACAGGATTTGGCTAATGAACCTCTCAAGGATGTAACAATGGAGAGGGTAAGAGTTGAGGAATTTGAAGAGTCACTATGTAAAGATTGTGGATGAGTTAATTTGGTTTTCCTCTAGGGTTTCTCTCTCAAAATTCTCTCTGGAAGCTCTCAATATTTCGTGGGTATAAGGGGTATTTATACTGGAGCGAGAAAGGAATGTGAAGAGTCAGTTTTTCCAAAACAGAGCGGACTGGTGACTTGGCCTCATGACTTGACTGAGTTGCGAATCCAAGCTGCTTGCTAACTGAATGGCCAGTCTGGACTTTTTGTCCTGTAGTGCTACAGCTGGCATGACAGTTCAACTGTACTACATGCTTCACTTGTGTGCATCATTTGGCAGCTTGCCAGTTGCGAGCCATCCGCGAGATCCAGTCGCGAGTCTCTGCTTCAGTGTACATTCTTGAGCATTTCTTCACACTCTCTCACATATTACCCTTACATGATTCCCACCTAAATACAGGGTTTTTAAGTGCTGAATTACAAGCAAATTGACACGGAATAAAGCCAAAAAAATGGTTGATTAAATTCAACTTTACATAAATAAAGCAAAATAAATCGGTAACACTACTCTTTAAGCCATAAGTAAGCAAGCAACAATAAACGTAAGCTTAAAGAGTAAGGGAAGAGAGATGTAAGCACAAGATAACACCAAGGCGTGTTATCAAAGAGAAAACCGAAGAATTTGGCGAAAAACCTCTCCGCGACCTTCCAAGTCGAAATTGATCCACTAGTGAATAAAGTTGGAGTACACGAATAACAAAAGACACTCCAAGCCTGGTCTACCCTATGTACTTGAGCCCTCCAAGCTCTTGCTACCAACGGACTTCTCGAAGTCTTGTCTTCACTAGTTTTTTGAATCCTGCAATTTATCCCAATTGCATCCGCTATTTAATGGCTTATTCCAATACTTCCCAACAGCACCAAAACTTGACTCAACACTTAGATTGGGTGTGGTAAGAGTTTTCTCTCTGAAAAACACTCCTTACATTTTGTGGGTAATGAGGGTATACATAGTGTGGGTAAAGAATTTGGTAAAACACTTTTTCTTTTTGCCAAATAGAGAGTTTTGTGGGTACCTTGCAAGATGGCATTTCTCACAAATTTGACAGCCTGAAATGACTCTTCAGTTTTTAGTCATGTGCTTTACACGTGGCCTTTCACGATTTACTCTTCTTGCAAGCTAGTTGTGAACTGCACTGGTCCATTTTTGAAACTTGATTCTTCACCAATCTCTCACACTCATTTCTTACAAATAAACTCACATAAATACAGAGAAATGATTGAAGAAATTATAATCAAATTTGTCACAGGATTAAAGCCAATAGATGCTAGTTGGAAATTACAACTTTACAGTTATAATGGCCAAATTGCATTAAAAAATTTAATAGTATAAATATACTGTTGAATTAATTAACTCTTTCCTTCTATAATATTATATAGGCAAAAACATTATTTTGGTCCTTACATTTTTAGGTCACAATCAATTTGGTCTCTACATTTTAAGAATAGTCAATTTGGTCCCTGTAATTTTTAACTTACAATCAATTTGATCCCTGCTGTTAAATCACTAAAGAAAATTGCCTAAGTGGCAAACTGTTAACACAGTTGGCAGGTCTAATATTAAGAAATTAAATGAAATACTGCCGTGTCTTAATTTCAACAGCCAACTCAGTGCTTAGTTGGCAAACAAAAGCCAAGACCACGTTAAAAATACCTTTTCTTTTATTGTACAAATTTCTTTCCTTTCTTTATTTCCACCTTTACATTCTTACAATTTTTTTAACCAATCAGAATTTTATTTTTCCTTTTACAATTGCTAACCAAACAGAATTTCCTTTTATTTCCCTTCTTGCGATTTCTTGGTAACCAAACACTAATCTAGTCCAAAAATCATAGACCCAAATTTACTACAACGAAATCGTCCAACACCACAAATCCACTACAGAGCCCAAATGCCACTATGCCAGTTTGCAAGTGCATATTAAAAATGCCCATTTTACAACTTTGATCACTCAACACAAACAAACCCAAAGTCAAGCCATTGTAGTGTAATGGAAACCCAAAGACATAGACATAGTAAGAAAGCTTTGAAAAGCAAACCCATATAGCCATGGAAGTGGACGGGTCATCGAAGAAGAAGATAGCAACGCAGACTTTGAGCCTAAAAAAAACACCCAATCCCTTTAGCTTTTGGAATCCGACCATGGAATGGTTCACCAACCAATCTCTTTTGTATGGCGTGGAGCTCAAAACCCATATCGAGACCACTGATCAGAGACATCGAAGAAGTTGTGGTCGATCTATGTTGAATCTAGGTTCGGAGAAACTGGGTTTAGTGGATCTGGATTTTAGATTTTGTATGAATATGGGATTTGGCCTTTTCAGCCATGAATAAGAGAGAACAAAAGAAAAATGAATGAAGGAAAAACAAGATAAGCATAGATGGGATGTGGCATATTCTAATTTCTAAGGAAATAAATTCTTTCTACCAAAAAAAAAAAAAAGGAAAGAAATTCGTACAATGAAAGAAAAGTATTTTTAAACGTGGACTTGGCTTTTGTTTGCCAACTAAGCACTGAGTTGACTGTTGAAATTAAGACACGACAGTATTTCATTTAATTTTTTAATATTAGACCTAACTGGGCTAACAATTTGCCACGTTGGCATTTTTTGTTAATGATTTAATGGCAGGGATCAAATTGATTGTAAGTTAAAAATAATAAGGACTAAATTGACTATTTTTAAAATGTAGGGATCAAATTGATTGTGACCCCAAAATGTAGGGACCAAAATAGTGTTTTCGCCTATTATATATTAGTGAGTTTGGAGGAAGCTTTGAGCAGAAAATTTGGCCATGGCGATCCAAGGTCCTTTCCTCTTTTGCTTCCTTGGCTTGGCCTGCTTGTCTGCTTACACTGAAGCTGCAAAACCAAGTCATTCAAAACCATTTAATAGGACCTGTTTTCCTAATGGTTTTATATTTGGAGTTGGTTCAGCTGCTTACCAGGTACATACATGAATAACACTATAGACTACTTACTTTTTTTTTTTTTTTTTTTTTTTTCTTTTTATTATAACAAATAGGGAATGAAATTCAAATCTAAAAACACTAGCATCCGGGTTTGTTAAGAATTATCTATTTTACATTCTCAAAACTTACTTTATCTATTTTACCATCTTAATCCGTGAAAAACCAAAAAAAAAAAAAAAAAAAAGAACTCAAGCACAACAGCCACCATCCAGATGAAGAGAGGTTGAGGGAGGCGACAGAGAAGGAGGCAGAGGGAAGAGAAGAGAGAGGCAGATTTTGAGACTGTGATTTGACTGTGAAGTCTGAACGTGAAGAGAGAGAGAGAGAGAGAGAGAGAGAAAAGAAAAAAAAAAAAAAAAAGGAAAAGAGAGAATAAAATATATTATTTTTTGCAACCATCTAGCTACAATATGGTTGTTTATATACTGTTCAAAGTTGCTAAAAACTTTTGGCAACCCACACCCAGATGAAGCACAATTTCAGGATATGGGTTGTTAAAATAGCAATTTGGGAGGTTTTATACCCCCAATGCTAGTGCTAACTAGCTAGATTGACTTTGCTTTCATGAGAGAACTAGATAATATTACTAAACTAGAACGTT
Organism: Quercus robur; assembly: GCF_932294415.1. Taxonomy (NCBI): domain Eukaryota; kingdom Viridiplantae; phylum Streptophyta; class Magnoliopsida; order Fagales; family Fagaceae; genus Quercus; species Quercus robur. Next base: position 84,200,666 of record NC_065537.1, read on the forward strand.
GGGGCTTATTTTCATGTTTCAACTAGCATGTATTTACTTTTATCCAGCCAATAAGATTTAAAAAAAAAAAATTACTCATTTAAAATTTTTTTAATTTTTATTTTTGAGCCAGTCTGAAGGCGCAGCACATATTGATGATAGGGGCCCTAGTATATGGGATACTTTCACTCGGGAACATCCAGGTCTTTCAAAATTGATCATGATTTTTTTTTTTCCCTTTACTTTTCTATTGCATTTGTTTATCTTATCCTGTAAAAGTACTCATGAATAATGTCAAAAACTTCTGACATGAGAAACTAGCTCATGGCCATCCTTTAAGAGCTCATTGCACCAGAAACCCATAGCATGAAAAACAATTTCCAGTTTTATTTTGCACCTCAAGTTTCCACTAGCAAAATATTATTGGGCCTAAAAAAATAAAGAAGAAATTATTGGCACCATATGAAAGAAGTATATACAGAAAGCTATGACAAAGTTGTCAAGAAAATTTGGTCCTTAAAATAAAAATAATGTGATAGTGATTTTTGAATGCTATAACATAAAATAAAAATATGCACTGTCACTATCATTTGTCCAAGGAAAAAGATGGCAAGAAAAATAATTGCACCCAATTGACATGAGGATATATGACTAGTTATGACAGCTAGTTGAGGGAATAGAGTGAAATTATTCAGTACATTTGAATGCTCTCATTTCATATTCCATCTATCATGGGTTGTACATAATATAATCAATTCTTATACGAGAGGGAGGTATAGTATGTCGAATATGCAAAATAATTTTTCATATGCTATATGATTTTTAATCGTTTGTCCTAATTTGACATTTTTAATCGCAAAATGCTGTGGTTAATTAGCATTAGTTCTGTGCACTCGAGTCAATTGACAACATATTTTTCAACATGAATTTCACTATTAGTTTAAAAGTAAATTTCCTTAAGAATATTTGGTGTTAAAATGTAATAAAATAGTATTTTAAACTTTTGATAATAGAATTTCAATTAGAAAATATATCTTAATTAATAATTGGATTAATTTTGAATTAAAAAAAAGAAGAAGAAAAAGAAAATACCATATAGTAAACTGATAGGAAGCATGTCTAAAACTAAAATTTTATAATATTGCAAATAATGTGTAATTAATAACACAAAATATTTAGGCATCGTGATGCAATCATATTACACTAAAACTGACTATGTATATTTTTAGGCTTTGTCAGTTTTGGTACTGGTACACCAATTTGAATTGCTCCTACAAAATAAATAAATAAATAAACTCAAGCTAGTAATTGGATTTTTTATACTACCAAATAAATATTGGTATCGAATGAGAACCCTTAATTATATAACTAATTAACTATACAATGAAAATCAAACTGATTAATGGAGATGTAGCTGATGACTTTTATCATCGTTATAAGGTAGCCGATCATACTATTCGCAAACATGGTCAACGTTATTATTTGTTTTAATAATTACGAAATGGTACAGGGGGACATAAAACTGATGAAAAAAATTGGATTGGACTCTTTCAGATTCTTTATTTCATGGTCAAGAATATTACCTAGTAAGATTTCTCTCTTGAACCAATTCTCATCATTTATAATTATAAGTCTCTACCTAGTAATTAAGCTTCTAATTACGATGGGTTCCATTAAGACAAACTTCAATCGAATCTGAAGATCAAAATGGTGGATCAGCAATGAATTGATGTTGGTTCATTCAGAAAACCCACTAGTTGATGTTTTTGTTGAATCATTTTAATTTTGTTTACAGAGGGAAAAATAAGCGGGGGAGTGAACCCACAAGGTGTTAAATTCTACAACAACCTCATCAACGAGCTCCTGTTGAATGGTGAAATTATACTTCATTTTATTTTTAGCTATAATTTTTGTAATGTCAAACATATATGGGCAAAACCATTAGTAGGGGTGTGTGGATTGGGTGGGTAAATGCTAATATTTCTATCCAATCCGTCACTAGCGGGTTGGGAAAATTCCAATCCACCACTGACTCACCAAAGTATAAATCCGGCGGATTGGTTACAAATTTTGGCAGTTTCAATTTTGTGGGTTGGGTGGATTGACATTATTCTTTTGATAAACTACAGAGTATATATACTAACATACAAGAATAATGAACATTGGTGCCTAAACTAGCCGTATTACAAACTATAAGAACTACTAAGAGTATTACACATGCACAACAGTATAATTAACTCTATTATTAGAAACTAAATGACCTTTAGCTTTTCATTCTAATGTTACATGTTGTTTTGTATCTGTTTGCATCTTGAGTGGATTGATTTGAGTTTAAGGTATAGCTGGCTTTACATGTAAGACCATAACATTTTTTTTAAATATATAAAAATGGATCAAAAGACAAAAATATTTTGTAGATTTACAAGAATATATGAGACCCAAATCAAAAGGACCAACAACATACTCAATAAATATATAGATACAAACATTATACAATAAAAGAAAAAAAAATTGCCTTTGTGGTTGTCTAGGAGAGTATGCAACTGATGGAAAGTGAAGAATTGAAGGGATAGAAAATAAAAAAAAAATCTTCAATTTTGGTTGAAGGTGAAGGCTAAATACAAAGTGTTTGCAGTATAAGATTGAGGTGAGTTTAGGGTTTCAATGTTGACTTTTTATATTTTGTTTAAGGAATTGATTATTGATAAGCTGTATAAATTGATTAGGTGAATTGATTAACTTTAAATATAAAATATATGGTTAAAAATTTTGAACTAATATATATTTCTCTATTTATGTATAATTAAGTGGGTGGGTCAGGATGTAGCGGGATGGTAATGTTTCAACCCGTTATCCAACCCAATATGCTATTTTGGGGGTCTAGCTTGCCCAACCCAAACTGCCTAATTTAATGACCTACATGGGGCAGGCGGATTGGTAGGTCAAGCGAATGTTTTGCACACCTCTAATTATTAGTATAATGATAATTAGCTACACAATAAGAAATATGTACGATGATGATTTTATGAACTGTTACATATATAAAAGAGAAGATTTTTCCAACCCAAATTGAAAAAAAAAAAAAAAAATCTTTAATGGAATATATTTTAGTAGTTTTATTAGAATGGTCTAAAAACATAAAAATTGATATTTTTAGCATTTTTGCATAAATGTTCTCTCCAAACTTCAGTTTCACATTGTGGGCAGGTATCAAGCCCCTAGTGACTTTATTCCATTTTGACACTCCACAAGCACTTGAAGATGAATATGGTGGATTTTAAGCCCGAAAATAGTGAAAGTATTAGCAATTGAACAAAATATAGATCTTCCAATGCTCAAAACGTTGTGCCACAAATAATAATTAACTATTTGGTTGTATGAATAGGAAGGATTATCTAGATTACGTGGACTTTTCCTTCAAAACATTTGGGTAACAAGTTAAGCTATGGGTCACAATGAACGAACCAAATGGGATATGCATCAATGGGTACACCTTAGGTACTATTGCACCAGGACGATGTTCTAATTATGTTGGAAATTGTACTGCCGGTAACTTTGCCACCGAGCCCTATATTGTTGCCCACAACTTACTTCTTGCTCATGGAGGTGCTGTGAAGTTGTACAAGGACAAGTACCCGGTTTGTATGATTGAAAAAAGAAAAAAAGATATATCATTGCACTATTTAATAAAAAAATAATAATAATTTTCCCCATAAATTATTCAACTTATTAGTATTTGATTGGAAAGGGAAAAAAAGTCAGCATATTGGGTTTTTAATTTTATTTTTGTTGGCCCACACAAAAAAAAAACAAAAAAATCTCCCATCTATTTTACCGTTCTTTCATTAAATAAGCAATCAGGAATGTGAATCAAAATGCTCTCTAAGTTTGTTTGTTTGTTTGTTTTTTTTTTCTTTCTAAGTATAATTGTATTTTGTTCAGCTTTTATGATAATTTGATAAAGTTATTATGTGATGTCAGACAAATTGTGATTAACTTAATATGCTTGCAGCCATATGAACATGGGAAATTTGGGATTACAATAGTGGCACATTGGTTTGTACCAAAATACCAAACTTCTGCCAACAGAAAGGCTACCTATAGAGTTCTTGATTTCTATTTTGGCTGGTGAGTACATATGGCAACAAAGATTAATTTCTAAAGCCATCCTTAGTTTTTAATCATATTCATTCTTCTATATAGTTAAACTTTCATAACTCTTCTTGAAGGCCTCTAATGGTAATTTTTACATTAAAAAAATCTCATTTGCAAGACAATTTTTACTTTATTATACATTTATATGCACAAAAAAGGTTGATAATCATCCACAATTTGTATATATAGGTTTCTCCATCCGGTCATATATATATGGTGACTATCCCAAAAGCATGAAATCTTTGGTGGGTAATCGATTGCCCAGATTTACTGAAGCTCAATCCAATAAGTTACTAAAAGGCTCCCTCGATTTTCTTGGTGTAAATTACTACACTACAAATTATGTAGAAAGTGCTCCCTCTTCTAATGGTGTTAATGCTAGTATTGTCTCTGATAGACAAGCCACCCTCACGGCTGATAAAAATGGAACTCCTATTGGTACACCGGTATTTATACTTTTTTGTTTCTATGTGTGCGCGGGCATGTATATGTATATTTTTTGTCTCATGTTGCATGCATGCCATTACCTAACGAATGTGGTGCAACAAATTGTTTTCCAGACAGCTTTGAACTGGCTATTCATCTATCCTAAGGGACTTCGAGAGCTTTTGCTATATATAAAGGAAAATTACATCAATCCAGTGATATACATAACAGAGAACGGTACTACAATTTTCTCTATCATTTTTTTATTAGAATATTTTTTGCAGTGTCTTAAATAATATTACCAGAGTAATTTATTGCACTCTTCTTTTGTAGGAATGGCTGATGCAAATAATAGATCTTTGCCAATTAAAGATGCCCTCAAAGATAGTCTGAGGATAAGATACCATTATGGACATTTATCATATCTTTTAAAAGCTATCAAGTGAGTGTTAATGAAAAAAATTGTTGTGTCATATTTTAATTTGGTTATGGTAGAAAAATATAAAGGAGGACAGACAAAATAGAATTAAAATTAAAGAATAAATATATTTATATAATTGTTTTGATAATAAAAAAATGATTTTAATAGTGAAATTTTGGCAGGGAGGGCGTGAATGTGAAGGGATACTATGTTTGGTCATTCTTTGACGACTTCGAATGGGATGGTGGTTACACTTCTCGGTTTGGTCTTATTTTTGTTGATTTTAATAACAATATGAGGAGATATCTCAAGTACTCTGCCTATTTCTTCAAGTTGTTTCTCCTAAAATAAGTTGTGACTCTTGAGCCATAAGAGAGAAAATTGTCTTTTTCCAACCTAGCTTTATTTTTTATTGGAGATTCTTCCTCTCATATGTTCTTTTGAACAAACTATTACCTGGTGTGATTGGATTTTTGAATTTCATGTATTAATCTTAATAAATAAAAGGAATCACACTTGTCTCTTGTTTTATATTTTGTGTGGCTTATATTATATATTTTTGTACTATAAAACTTATATACTTAAGTGCAATACATTAGGCTTCACAATTAGATAGAAACATTTGGTTGTTTTGAATTTAATTTTCATTGAAAAAGATAACTTTATTTGTATCTTATTGGTCAATGCAACCAAGTGTTTGAATCTAATTGGGGAACCTAATGGACTGTACTTAAGATATTATATCTAAGCTTTATCATTTAAAAATTTATGATAACATGGTTGGTTGCATAGATGGAAGCAGTTGAGGATGCTTGGATGAGCATAATTATGTGAATTTTTGCTTGAAAGACATACTTAACCGGTTAAAGATAAAAAAAGAAGAAGATAATTATGAGGAAATGAAGACTCACAATTCACATGGATAAAAAAAAATCCACTATTGTGCATTATGTTAAAGTTGAATGATATTTATAACCATATAGTACAACAAAATGCTGATAAGGTCGTTGAGGAAAATATTTAAGGTAAATAGTTGGGAAGGAAATATTTAACAGAACATTCAGTGCAAGTCAAGTCAACACACGAATAAATGTGTACAACTGAGGTTATTAACTATGGTACAGGGTGCGTGACTATGTTCCCAACCATGGTTCCATTTTGGAACCAGCGTTCATTGCCATTTTCTTGAAAGAAAGTGAATTCGAAGTCATCTAGTATGTATTACTAGAGATAAGTGGCAAAGCCTGTGCTTGTGTAACCAAAACACTCGTTGATTTCAAAATATTACTTTTCATAAATTAGAGTTATAGCATAAGGCAATACGTTAGTACCAAGGTATCATGCTAACTATAGCAAATCCTCTACATTATCGTGTGCTCAAGTGGGAGACGTAAGTTTTTGGAGTGATAAAATTAACCATAACATAGTACACCCTGACATAATACAAAAACTATCTTGAGATAGGCATAAATTTTCATAGTGTTGTTACTCTCCACAATTTGGTGTATGCTCATTTATAAATGATGGGGATGAGCGTTCATTCAAGGCATTCAATTCCTACTTCAAAAAATTCCTTTGTATATGATTAGCATCCTCATGAAATTGTCATCCTTTCTCTTGGACCAACGAAGACTACTATTTGTTAATGCTAGCCATTTCTACTCTATATTCCAAAAAGAACTAATCAATTACAATTGAGATTCCTCATAATCATTTACATAACTAGTTTCACCTAATAAATACTCTTTGTGAGATTCAATATACGCCCGCACAATGCAAATTAATTTATCCAATCCATAAAATTTGAGATATCACAATCTCTCCCACTTAAATTCTTGATGCTGTTATAGAGTTCACATTGTGTTGCAGTGCCTCTAAGCCACATGATGTAAGTTATGAAAAACTTAGACAAACATTAACTTAAAAAGTAGACCTAATTCATATTGCAACAATAGTAATAACATATTCAATGAGAAAATTAAAATTAAAACATGAGGAGGTCATTCCACCTAAAACAGAGAATATAGTCCAACGAGCACATTAAAAAAACAAATCAAGCAAAACTTAAATCACACGTTGTTATGTATCATCACTAAATTTAAATAAGGTTAAGAGCTCTAAATCAACTAGAAAATGCTCTAAAAATGCCCCTTCAAAATAATGTTATATTTTCACGCATAGTTAAAACTATTAGATGTTACTATATAGTTTGTTTGTTCTGTTTAGACACCTATAAATAAGATTCTTTTAATTTAATTAATTAGCCAAGTAGTTACTTAGGTTAATTATTCAGATCTAAGTTAAACTCATGCAATCATATTACTCAGTGCGGAAAAGTAAATAAGACAACAATATGATGACTCAGGAAAACCAATGAAACCAACAGTTTCAAGGTAATAATCTAGGGAGGATTTAACCTAACTATTCTCAAGGTAAACAAATTCACTATGATAGAATGGAAGTTTACAATAGATTTTCTCCCTAAAATCTAAAGCTACCTCTTGTAGAACATACTCTCACAACCACGTGCAGTTCCAAATCCATGGATTCTTCTATTTGAATTTGTCACACACAAACACCCACATTAGTGACTTTGAGATCCCACTCAAAGGTTTAAATCATCAACTATATCTTGTAGCAGCAATTTCTACAACATCGGATCTTAAGTTTCTTCAAGGAATATTGCTGATAAAAGATTTAAGAGAGTTTTGGATACAAAAACCCTAGATATACAATAGGAGGCACAAGATGCACTCTTCTCTCTTAAAAAACCCCTCATAGGATTAGCTTATAATGTCCTTTAAATATTGCAAAAAATGGATCACGATTTGGGCTTCAAACGGACAAGTTATGGGCTTTTTACGTTTGTTGATTTTTGCTGATTTACGATTATCGACCGATCGAAAATTCTTCTAATCGATCGAGCCTGATGAATTGAAAAATCTCCTAATCATTCAAACCAGTCCGATTTTGACTTTTTGAACCTGCAGCTTGTATGTTCTTTGAATTTTGACTTGCAACACTTTGAGCATTGTCTAATATAACTTCATAGACTTAAGAATCTATATCTAGACAAGTTTGTTTATGATTTACCAATTGTTCTAAACTTTTAGAACCTAACATAGTTGATGATCAGTAGTTTGCCAAGCCTTCACACGAGCTCAACGAACTCAAGCCAATCCTCTAACCAACCAAGTGACCAATAAGCCTAAACAGTAAACACTTGATTGAACTATGCTAAGATTAGATGGTCAATGGGGTGCAACTTAGTCAGACCAAACTAATGTTGCTGAAGCGTTAATTTGGTCAGATTCTCTCTCTCTCTTGATAAAGACAACTCATAAAAATTTTTAAGCGTTAAAAGATCAACACATAACCTAGACAACACTAGCAAATCATTCATAATTCGCACCCAAACTGTTATTACCCTCAAAGTAACATGAATGTTTAGTCACACATATGCTTTACCCATCAATAGTTAGTCTATTAGACCTTCTCGTAATTGTTTATATAACCCAATTCGATAAAATAATCACCGAAAGTGATACTCAACACATGTCCAAACAACATATATATATTCCTTCCAATCCACATGATTTGACATTTCACACCTGCGTAGAAAAGCAATGCTACGAGTGCGCACCACAAACATTTCATGGGGTTAGTGCACCTGTGAAACTCGATCCATAATTCTATAGCATAATCCGAAAGCTCCAGAATTAGAATTATTTGGCTTTGTTTCTTATCCAAAAAAAGAAAAAGGAAAAAAAAAAAAATAGAATTATCTGCACAGTATTTTTACTTTTACACGACAAAAACTATCCTGACACAACAACAATTAAAATCTGCAAATTTGTCCAGAAAATGCACATGATCTTAAACTCTGTTTTGCGTGTGGGGGACCTAGGCCTCGTCATTCTGTTGGTCTAACCATGCGAACTATTTTGCCTACACAATGAGAGAAATGATTTCTAGCAGAGTAACCTGAGTATCGAATAGGCCATAGGATATATACCTCTAGATAAGTCTCTAGATAATACAGTTCATCATGCTACTAACTATTGAAGTGCCAAAAAAAAAAAAAAAAAAATTATTGAAGTGCTATAGAATTTTTAAAAATATTATAAAATTTTTCCACCCTAAGAGCATCCACATTGGTAGAATCATAATTTTAGTTATTTGGTTTTACCAAAAACTACTTTATCTATTTTACTACTTCATAACTTCTGTGTCACCACTTTTGTCGTGGTGGAATCTCATTCCTCGGCCAGTGTTGCCACCGGCCAATCCCAACTTGTCCAACCAGCCAAGGCTAGGAAATGCAAAGATGAAGAAATCATTGAACTACCACCAGTAACCTGTAATATTGATGCTCCTACTTTTACAAGACTCAATCCTGTGATGCATGAAGTCCTCCCAACCCTCCAATCTTCCATCTCAGCCCTGAAAAAGCCTAATCCGATGGCTCTAATTGTAGATATGTTTGGAACACCAGCACTTGAGGTGGCAGACCAATATCACATGCTGAAGTACGCGTTTGTTTCATCTGCATGGTCACATGCAGTGATCTTATACCTATTACTAACCAGTGCTTGACAAAGAAATAGGTACCACAACAACAGCAACAATTCCTGGATTTCGGAGAACCAATTAGAATATGAGGGATTTATTAGGTGTTTTGGGGCTTTGGGCTTGGGAGTTACATTGGTGAGTTTTTTAAGTGTTGTTTGCAGGGACGGGGCCAAAGCTGAAGGTTTGGGGGGGCAAAGTTTGGACTTTGAAAAAGTAAAAATAAAAAAATAAATCGCAACTTCAAGAAATTTTTTTTTTGGGTCAATTTAATATTTTATCATCTATTTGCTTATGTTTTTAAGACCACGATCTTTGGCCTCATGTTCTGACATAGACTCTTGCCACATTAGTTAGACATTTCAAAACACAATTGACAATGAGTTTTTTCTTTTGAATTCTATTGACACTTGGTTTGACAAATTCTATCCACTTTACAACCTTTTTGATATCATTAACTGACTTTCGTAACTCAGATAGACAATAAACATCACTGATAATGTTACAAACAACTAAAATCCATTCATTGTGGTCATCAATGGATTCAACAAATATCAAGATAGTGAAAGAATAAACATCAAGCATAGGAGTAACCTTTGTGCAAAGCAGAGGATAGCCTACGTGTGGGGATAGGAGGATTTTTGTCTAATATTTTGGTCATTAAGAGAGAGAATTTAGGCTAATTTTGATATTGAGTATCCAAAAAGAGTAGTATGAGAACTTGATTTGGGTAAAAATTAAAAAGCTTGTTTTTAATTGCTTTTATTTTGTTTCATTCAATTGCTTTGTTCCTTATATATACAAGCAGAGCTGTACTTTTCTTATTAATTCAATGAGAAATTTCTTTCTCTTATCTTCATCTCCAAGTTTATCTTATTATATGAGATAGTTAACCATAACATAGCTCCATCTCTGGCCAGGAGTGAGCTAATAATGAGCAAGAAGAGACTAATGATGATCAATTTTTTTTTTTTTTGGCCTAATTGAACATTAAATGTACCTATATCAATTTTTTTTCTCCAAAATCTAGTGGTGGCCATGACCCCCCTGGTCAAAGAGTAGCTCCATCCTTGGTTGTTTGTATGAGTTGTGAGTAGAGGTGTACAGCCAACCCATCAAGATCGACCCGACCCAACCCAACCCGCTGAGTTGGGTCAGTTTTTAAGGTTTGGTGGGTTGGGTTGGGTTACAAATTTTTTTTTGATAGCGGGTTGGGTTGGGTTGGGGTCATAAAATTTCAAACCTGCCAAACCCGACCCACCTATATATTTAATATATATTTAAAATATATTATATAATTAATAATTTTTTTTTAAAAAATAACCAACTCTTCCTCTTACCTTATATAAAAGCCAATATTAATGTATATTAGTTTATATATTAATATATAATTTGTTTATCAACTTAGGTGGTTTTCTACTCAATTTAATAATAATAATAATAATAAAAAATTGTCCAAACATGGGTTCAACCCAACCCAACCTAACTCATGTGCGTCGGATTGGGTTAGGTTGAACTTATGTGATGGGTTAGGTTGGGTTGAATTTTTTTTTAACTCACCATGGTGGGTTGGGACAAAAAATCCCCTTAACCCAACTCATGCACACCCCTAGTTGTGAGTGTTGATTAATATCATCGTAATCCATATCATTGATAGTATATATTTTTGCTTGGCATTGCCATAGATGTAGACATGGAGATGGTGAACCAAGTTAATTTTTCATGTGTCGTGGTGCTTGCTATTTATTGTTTTGCATGTATTTTCACATCAAACTCAGAAAATCAATTCACTAACCTGGTATCTATAACAAATCATATATAATTTTCTATCACAAGATTAATTATTTAGAATACAAACAAATTAAAGATAATAATTATACATTTTATAACTTCATCTACATACTTAGGGAATTCAATCTCAAAGTTATATATGTAAGACGGGGAAGCCTCCCATCCTTTCTCTCTTTGCTGAACTGATATTATTGACCTAAAAAAGAAAATTAAAACTTACTTTTTATTTTTATTTTTTGAGGAACCAAATTAAAACTTACTTAAGCATTCCAAAGGATCTTACAGGACACACAAAACAAAAGTTGCTACAAAAACAAATTAATTAAACACTGCCACCAGTAATTGGCTCCCACTTTGATGGCGGGTCATGGAGCCTTAACCTTTCTAGCGTTGACAGTTCAATTGGAATTGGTTTGCCAATTGAGACAAAGTATTGAAAGTAGAACCACCCTCAGCCAAAGCTTTTTCCCCACTTTTCTTAAGCTCCTTAACTCTAGCCCTCATTGCCTTACCATTCCCTTCCATAACATTCCTTGCCATCATTTCAATCTCCTCCTTTCCCACTATTTCTTTACTTGGCGCAACTTTGGGCCTCACAGCCACACCATAATCTTCAGCTAACTGTGTAGCATTCATTTTTTGCTCTGCAAACAATGGCCAAGCTATCATTGGCACTCCATTTAGTATACTCTCCAAGGACGAGTTCCACCCACAGTGAGTTAAGAACCCTCCTATGGATCCGTGCGCCAATATGTCCGATTGTGGAGCCCACTTTGTGAATACCTGGCCCACCTTTTGGGTCCTATCCAAAAATCCATCTGGCAAGTAATCCAGGCCCTCCATAGTGCTAGCGCAGTTTCTGGGTGTGCGTAGTACCCAAATGAATCTCTGTTGGCTTTGCTCTAAACCACAAGCTAACTCGATGATTTGCTGAGGTGAAAGAACTCCAAGACTCCCAAATGAAATGTAAAGCACTGACTCTGCTGGTTGCTCATCTAACCAATGCAACAATGGATGATCATGACCACGGCCATGATCATTATCAAAGGGTCTAGTTACTGGCCCAACTGAGTAAACTGGTACTTTTCCATAACCCTCTTCCTCTCTCAATGCTTTAAGCGTTGTGGCATCCAACTCTTCCCAAGAGTTCACCAAAATTCCATCACTGTTTCTCATCTTCAGCCCTATTTGTAACAACATCTTGTAATCGCTCTTTGTCCTGTCCATCATCGAGTCGAGCAAATCATCAGGTCGAATTGGTTTGCAACCAGGCATTTTGATTGGTTCTTTCAGCTCACCCAATTCAACTCTTTGTGCTTCCTTGTCAAGCACTGGAAAGTATAAGAGCAATGCATTTGACCATGTAGAGGAAACAAACACGTACTTCAACATGTGAAATTGGTCTGCCACCTCAAGTAATGGTGTTCCGAAAATATCAACAACGAGGGCCGTTGGATTGTGCTTCAGGGCTGAGATGGAAGATCGGACGGTTGGAAGTATCTCATGCATGAGGGCACCGAGCCTTGTGAAGATGGGAGCATTTGTATTATGGGTTACTGGTGGTAACTCTATGATGTCTTGGTTTTTCAGTCTCCGAGCCTTGGCGGATTGGATTAGTTGGGATTCCCCGCCGGTGGTGGCGGCGGTGGCTGTGGTGTGAGATTCCATGACAACGAAGGTGGTCACGTGCAAGTTTTGATTGGCAGCAAGGCGGTTGCTGAGCTCGAGGACACGAACAAGGTGGCCCACGCCGGGACTAGCGACTAGAACTACTTGAGGCTTTGAGTTTGAGCTCTCCATATGGAAAATTACTACCAATAAAGTTTCAAAATTCTTTGGTTTGGTTTGGTTTTGGATGATTTCAATGCACCTGTATCCACTTTGGCGCGATGATCACTCCACAAATATATATACTTGTGGGGAGATAAAGATTGGAGTTCAAGTTTTCAGAAAGGAGCTTCATATATATATATACACTTAGATTAGATTAGAGTAGAATTTGTATCTTATTTAAATAAAAAAAAAAATACTATATGTACGTGTTTGGATTGCGTCTACATCTCTGTGTCTGCGTTTTATTTTTATTTTTTCATTGAGAAGCATGTTTTAGTTCTGTTCAGTGGATCCTATGCACTGTTCATGGGATTCACAAACCTTTTTTTTAGCAACTTTTTCATTAAAAATGGATCTCACTATACTATTCACACATTTAAAAATTATTTTGCTACAGTGTTTTTAGTTTTCAGCAAAATAAGCGATAACTAAGCGGACCATATATAGATACTAATTTTACAGTGTAGCTTTTTTTTTTTCACCTTTATAACATTCACATCGGGTATTATAAAGAAAGATGTAAAATTTATATATTTTTGTCTAAAAATAGGTTCTTATATTAAAATAAATAAAACAATTTTGTACAAACTTGTACGAATGCTGCCCAAGACCTTTTTTTTTCATGGGCATTATGAGCTAGAGCTTTTACTCTCTTCTTTTTCTTTCTTCTTGCCCACCCACCCCACCCCCCCCCCCCCCCCCAAACATTTCTCTGAACCGAAATGAACAAAATTTTTGAAACCAATAAATGGGATTCATGAAAGTAGGATATGAATTATTACTATTGTATTAATTGTGATAGTACTATGGTCGATGACGATGGACATTGATGTCTGCTAATTTTTTACGGTTAGGGCAACCAAACCACAAGTTGGTGTGTGATGGACGTCACTCCACGACAACTGATCAGTTGTCTATGGGTCCATAAAACATTACTGGACTACAGATCGACCGACAATATATAAGTAGGTGTTGACTGACCGGTTACCAGTGAGGCATGCACGCACGTGACAACTTAAAAAGAATGTAATCTATGCGGTTTCGGTTAAGTTAATTATTAAAGTCTATTGTATTAAATAAGGGATATATAAAGTTCCAACTTTGACTATACTAAAAATTAATCGATGTCTTGAATTGGAGCGAATACAATAGGTTGCATTTCCATCATATCTTACACACATGAGATCTTTCGGTAATCAAGGATTTATCATAAAAGCTAGACAGCCAGAGTAAAAGATACAGAGTGCCTTTCATAATACATATTCCCAAAATTGTCTAGATGTAATAGTAAAGAGCACAAAGTGTTTTAATGTGAGTCTTTTAACATAACTAAGCCTTCCAAGCCATTTGATTATTCGAGTGAAATAATACTAAGATTTGAATGTTTGGACTTTGGGTTTTGGGGTCAATGTGAAGAGATACTTTCAGTGGTGGGATCATAAAATTTTTCCAGTATAGTTATTAAAAAACTTAAATTATACAAAATCTAATAAAAATATGACTTCATATATTGACAAAACACACACACACACACAAATACATAATGTCTTATAACTTTCTAAGAGTTTTTTTTTTTTTTTAATTGATTATTTCATGATAGTCTTATTATCGATACTGTAAGCAATTTCAAAACATTAGTTTAATAAAAAATTTCTTGGACTTTTTCTTTTATTTGGAAGAGCCTAATATATTGTTAAGGGAATCAAAATTTAAGGACAAAGTTTAACTACAAACTTAGTTGTAGCCTAAAGGTACAACTCTCACTAAAAAATTAAGATGACTACATATATACTTTGAAAATCTAACCATTGAAAATCGCAACTTCAAGAAATTTTTTTTTTTGGGTTAATTTAATATTTTATCATCTATTTGCGTATGTTTTTAAGACCACGATCTTTGGCCTCATGCTCTGACATAGACTCTTGCCACATTAGTTAGACATTTCAAAGCATAATTGACAATGAGTTTTTTCTTTTGAATTCTATTGACACTTGGTTTGACAAATTCTATCCACTTTACAACCTTTTTGATATCATTAACTGACTTTCGTAACTCAGATAGACAATAAACATCACTGATAATGTTACAAACAACTAAAATCCATTCATTGTGGTCATCAATGGATTCAACAAATATCAAGATGGTGAAAGAATAAACATCAAGCATAGGAGTAACCTTTGTGCAAAGCAGAGGATAGCCTACGTGTGGGGATAGGAGGATTTTTGTCTAATATTTTGGTCATGAAGAGAGAGAATTTAGGCTAATTTTGATATTGAGTATCCAAAAAGAGTAGTATGAGAACTTGATTTGGGTAAAAATTAAAAAGCTTGTTTTTAATTGCTTTTATTTTGTTTCATTCAATTGCTTTGTTCCTTATATATACAAGCAGAGCTGTACTTTTCTTATTAATTCAATGAGAAATTTCTTTCTCTTATCTTCATCTCCAAGTTTATCTTATTATATGAGATAGTTAACCATAACATAGCTCCATCTCTGGCCAGGAGTGAGCTAATAATGAGCAAGAAGAGACTAATGATGACCAATTTTTTTTTTTTTTTTGGCCTAATTGAACATTAAATGTACCTATATCAATTTTTTTTCTCCAAAATCCAGTGGTGGCCATGACCCCCCCTGGTCAAAGAGTAGCTCCATCCCTGGTTGTTTGTATGAGTTGTGAGTAGAGGTGTACAGTCAACCCATCAAGATCGACCCGACCCAACCCAACCCGCTGAGTTGGGTCAGTTTTTAAGGTTTGGTGGGTTGGGTTGGGTTACAAAATTTTTTTTGATAGCGGGTTGGGTTGGGGTCATAAAATTTCAAACCTGCCAAACCCGACCCAACCCGACCCACCCATATATTTAATATATTTTTAAAATATATTATATAACTAATAATTTTTTTTTTTAAAATAACCAACTCTTCCTCTTACCTTATATAAAAGCCAATATTAATGTATATTAGTTCATATATTAATGTATAATTTGTTTATCAACTTAGGTGGTTTTCTACTCAATTTAATAATAATAATAATAATAATAAAAAATTGTCCAACCATGGGTTCAACCCAACCCAACCTAACTCATGTGCGTCGGATTGGGTTAGGTTGAACTTATGTGATGGGTTAGGTTGGGTTGAATTTTTTTTTTTTAACTCACCATGGTGGGTTGGGTCAAAAAATCACCTTAACCCAACTCATGCACACCCCTAGTTGTGAGTGTTGATTAATATCATCGTAATCCATATCATTGATAGTATATATTTTTGCTTGGCATTGCCATAGATGTAGACATGGAGATGGTGAACCAAGTTAATTTTTCATGTGTCGTGGTGCTTGCTATTTATTGTTTTGCATGTATTTTCACATCAAACTCAGAAAATCAATTCACTAACCTGGTATCTATAACAAATCATATATAATTTTCTATCACAAGATTAATTATTTAGAATACAAACAAATTAAAGATAATAATTATACATTTTATAACTTCATCTACATACTTAGGGAATTCAATCTTGTAAGGTTAAATTTATTCAACCATCTAATTGGCTTTATTCCGTGCCAAATTTGCTTGTAATTCAGCATTTAGTAACCCTGTATTTAGGTGGGTTTGTTGTAAGGGTAGTGAGTGAGATAGAGTGAAGTTTGCTCAAGAGTGTGCAAGAAAATAGAGACTCGCGGCTAGGACTCGCGGGTGGGCTCGCGGCTGCAAGCCGCTAGAAGCAGCACACGTGCCAAGCATGCTGGAAGATGAACAGTCATGCTAGCTGGAGCACTACAGGACAAAATAGGACAACTGGCCATACGGTTAACTCGCGACTGGATCTCGCGACTTGGTCAAGCCGCGAGGTCAAGCCGCGAGCCACCCCTGTTTTGTAAAACCTGACGTTTCACATTCCTCTCCCACTCCAGTATAAATACCCCTTTTACCCACGATTGAAAGGGAGCTTCCAGAGAGAATTTTGAGAGAGAAACCCTAAAGAAAAACCAGATTGTTTCACCCACAATCTATACCTTAGAGTCTCTTCAAATTCCCCAACTCTCTTCCTCTCCATTGTCAAATCCTTGAGAGGCATTATACCAAACCTGGTTCTCACCATCATCATCACTGTGAGACAGTTGTTTGGATTTCTGGGAAGCAGTTAGGAAGGAGCCAATCTTCATTGGTTGATGCTACGGTCTAGTAGCGGAATCCGGGAAGCTAGAAAAGAAAAAGGTTCGGCGCAACCTCGTTGGAGCAAGAAGCTTGAAGGGCTTAGGTGCACTGGGTAGATTAGGCTTGGAGGGTCTATTGCTGTCCTTGTATCCCAACTGTATTTTCTAGTGGATTGATTACCGCTTGGAGGGCGGCGGAGAGGTTTTTCGCCGAGGACTTCGGTTTCCTCTTCGATAACACATACCGTGTTGTCTTTGTGTTTGCATCTTCCTTCCTCTCTATCTTTGCCTTTTTATTATCTGCTGTGGATTTTATTTTGTTATGGCTTAGATAGTATTTAACCAATTTCGTATTATAGCATGTGTTAAGTTTCCGCACACTAGTTGTTTGATATATTGCTTGTATTGGTTAAGTTGTTATTTGGGGGTCTAAACGTTCAAAGGTGTTTTGTACACGTTTTTGAACTTTCAATTGGTATCAGAGCGGGTACACTGCTATTGGTTTCATTACCATTGTGTGATCCATGACTCCCTTTTAAGATGGATAGGTCTCAATCCCTAAATGCACCTCCATATTTTGATGGTAGTAATTATGCTTTTTGGAAGGTTCGCATGAGAGCTTTTCTGTGTTCTATTGATGAATCCGTTTAGGATGCTGTTGAGATTGGTTGGACCAAACCTGAGGCAGCCAAATCCACATGGGATAAGGCAGCACTTGCTGCATCTAATGCTAACAGTAAAGCACTCAATACTATTTTCTGTGGTGTGTCTCCAGATGAATTTCACAGGATTTCTCACATTACCATTGCCAAAGAAGCATGGGAGATTCTGGAAACCACTTATGAAGGCACGAAGAAAGTGAAAGACACCAAGTTACAAATGTTGACCACTCGGTTTGAGGAGCTCAAAATGAGTGAGGATGAGTCTTTTGACTCTTTCTATGGGAAGCTAAATGAGGTGGTTGTCAGTAAGTTCAACTTGGGGGAGAAAACGGAGGACTCAAAGATGGTAAGGAAGATCCTTCGATCATTGCCGGAAAGTTTTCGTGCTAAAGTGACAGCAATTGAAGAGAGCAAGGATCTTGATGACATCAAAGTACAGGAGCTGGTTGGGTCTCTGCAGACTTATGAGATGTCGCTGCCCAATCAACGGAAGAGTAAATCCCTTACTCTAAAGACCATTAATGAGAAGGTGGAAGATCAAGACTCATCGGGAGAAGATGTGGTTGACAAAGATGTAGCCTACCTTGTCAAAAATTTCAGAAAGTTTTTGAAATTCAAAAATAATGGCAAATTTGATGATAAAAGAAAATTCCAAAGTTCTGGAAGGGAGAAAAGGGATTTCAAAAAGAAAGATGGAAAAGAATCCCAACCCACACAAGGTGTCACTTGTTTTGAATGTAACGGGCATGGACACTTTAAGAAGGAATGTCCGAATTATTTGAAATCGAAAGGCAAGGTGTATGCCACGACCTTGAGTGACTCAGATTCGTCTGACTCAGAATCTGAAGAGAGCTGTGATGGAGAAGGGAACTATTCAGCTTTTATGACTATTGATCATGTTGAGTCTTCGGATGAGTTGAATCTGCTTGTACGAGACCTTGGAGAACATAGTGATGATGAATCACTAGGAATTGTTGAAGAATCAGAAGCTGAAGAAGAAGAAAGCACAGCAAATCTTCAAGAGAATTATAACTCACTCTTGGAGAAGTCAGGTGAGTACACAAGGGTGGCCAAGACTGCTGTGAGAAAAATGAAGAAGGCTGAGGAGGACTACAAAAGTCTCCTAATTCGATATAGGGAGGCCAAATGTGAGATAGAAACACTGAATGGTGAGTTGTCCGAAGCTTACACAAAAGTGAGATTTCTTGAGAATGAGGTTGTGCAAGCGAATGTTAAAATAGAGAGGGTCACCACCAAGAAGCTAGATGATGTTATATCATCTCAAAAGAGCTTTTCAGACAAATCCGGATTGGGATATACCGGAGGAAGTAGTTCATCTGGAAATGTCACTAAAGAAGTGAAGTTTGTAAAGGTCAAAGATCCAGTTGTAGCTGACCTTACTGGTGAGAAGCTCGAGGTGGAGGAGAAGAAGAATGTGGTGAACCAACGGATGCTGAATCCCTGTAATCAGTCTGTGGGCAGGTCTGAATCTCGTGCCAAGTCACGTCCACGACCACAAAGAGGTTCTAGAGGAACTTATGTGTGCCATTATTGCGGACTTCAAGGGCATACTTGACCAAATTGCCAAAAGCTGAGAGCAAAGAACAGTGCAACTCCTCAAAGGTCAGGAGGACCCAGAAATGATAGGAGAATTTGGGCAGGTGATCAATCTAGAGATCAAAATGGAGATCCCGGAATGATGAACGTGATGAAAATGATTGGTGCATTCACCAACTGCTTGGAAAGCTTCTCACGAAGGTTTGAAAGCCCTAACTCCCGTACCCAATCCCATAAGGAAATCACCCCAAACGCAAGTGACGTGTGGGTGAAAAAGGGTACTCATGCATAAGCATTACAACATGTCCATGCATTAATACTTCCTATGCTTTGCGACAATGTTTGTTTGGTTTGCTTGCTGTTTTTGATGTTGGTTGTTTGCTTGTCTTCTTGTGAATATTTTTAATTTTGTTTTATCAATCTTTTTGTTTCTTGTGTCAAAAATCCAAAGATCACATAAAAAATTAGAAAATCAAAAAGCTTGATTGACTTTGTTGAGTTTTGTCTCAAAACTTGTTTTGCCTTGTACCTTTGTGCTAATGGCTTTGTGCATTTTCGAGCATTGCTTGCTTTCATGCACTTATATCACTGTGGGAAAAATCTTGAGATCTATGTGTTTGTTGTAAATAGATCTTCAAACTTGTCATGAATGATTAGTGAATGGTTATGTTGATCTTGAGACATGCATAGACTTGTGTCTATATATCTTTCCACTTTTTATTTTTTTGTTTTGCTAAAAAGAGCTCACCAAATGTAAATCTCTAAATGAAAAGAGATATTGAGCTGCAAAAACCTGTCGCACATTCTAGTATTTGACTAGGAAAAAGGGTAAGCGACCTTATATTAAAGTGAATGTTCATTCAAAAAGGCCAAAGGCCTGTTCTTTAAAGTGAAATGTCATATATCACTCTCACAATGAGAGATGTTTGCCTCAAAAGATCAAAAAGATCAAATGTTATGATTGAAAGTGGAGTTAAATGATAAGCTCCAAGTTATGTTATCAAGTTGTGTGGGAGGTCATATATACATATTTCTATAATTGAGATAGGTCACATGATCTAGTGCTAATTGTGTATGCCTTGGTTGAATTGATCATTGAAACTTCACATTAGACAAAGGACTATCTCATTGTTGATATCCACACACAACACACAAGTTTATGTTCAATAAATGCCATATTCATTTGTGTGATTGTACTTGATGAAATGTGTTTTCACATGCTCAATCTTTGTTAATTCAAGCACAAAAAGATTTTTGAGTGTTTTAGGTGTTTTTGGAAAGTATTTTATTTGAAAAATCTAAAAATTTCAAAAATCCAGTTTTGCCCTGTTTTGGCGGCTCAGTCGTGGGTATGTCAAGTCGCGAGCCTCAGTCGCATCTTCGCTGGTCATTTTTGGCGACTTGTTCGCGAGTGGAAGGTCCAGTCGCGAGGTTCACTCAGAGATTTTCGCGACTCACTCGCGGGTAGACCTTCCAGTCGCGAAAAACACTTAGAAAAATTTTCAAATTTTTGTTTTTGAGTGCTTTGGCGGCTTGAGCTGGCGACTGTGTGGCGACTTAATCAAGTCGCGAAAATCGCGTGTTTTGCAGAAACAGGAGCAGTTTTTAAACCTCTTTTCAGTTTTCCCTCGAACTTTTGTGACTGTTCATCTTCTCTCTAAACTATCTCCCTCCCAAACACTCCGTGCTCCCATTTCCAATCTCCATTGTTGCATTCTTGTAGCTCAAAATCGTCAAGTTACAGGTATGGGTTTTCAGTTTTGCACCCTTTTATACTTGATTTTGTGCTTTTCCCTTTGATTTTTCGCATATGTTTGTGTTTTAGAAATGGGTTTGTGTTTCGGTTTTTACTCCTTGTTCATGCTTAGCTTGCTAATGCTGCTGCTAGTATTTGATGTGATCTTAGTTGTTTCCTTATTGCTCTTCATCTTGTGCCTAGCTAAGTGTTTCTTTTATTTTAATCTGAACTTTGTGCTGTTGAGTTGTTTCTATTTGTTCATTTTGAGGTTGTGAGTTTTACTGTGCTAAATATGCATGTTTCATTGTGTTAATCTGTTGGGAGCTTCTGTTAGTCTCAAAATTCTGATTGTGTGTCATGTCATTTTTTTTATTATATGTCTCAATGACATATATCTGCCTTTAGGATAGTTTCTCCATGTTGTTCATGTGTTTCCTATCTTAGGCTTGGTCTATCCATGTGATTGATTAAGTAGCTTGTTGTTTAAGTGTTCAAAGTTAATTTGTATGGATGATATCTCTTTGTTAATTACATGGTACTGACTGGTTCTGCACATATATTGTTCTATGCTGTTGTGGCCTTTTCTGATTGTTCACAGATGGCTCCCTCACCTCAGAAGAAGAAATCTACTGCAAAGAAGGCTGACAAAAGATTAAAGATGGATTCTAAACTGTTTAGGTCAGTTCACCACTTTGAGAGATACAAGGATAACTTCTTGAATGCAGGAATTATTCAAGAAAGATTTGTAGATTTGGAGGACTTAAGACAAACCTTTATTCCCAGCTGTTTTGAAGGAAGAAGATGGGAAAAACTTCTGAGTGATTTCCCTGTTGTGTGTGAACCCCTGATTAGGGAGTTTTACTCAAATGCTGTGATAAAGGAGAATGAATTGAGTTGCTGGGTTAGAGGTAAAGAATTCGTTCTGGATGCACATGTCATAGATGATGCATTAGGGCTTGAAGGATTAGATGATGAAGAATTTATCAATTACAAGGATAGGAGTGTTTCTATTGAAACAATTCAACAAAGGATAGGTGGGCAGAGAGAAGGGAAATGTTTGAATACCACTGCCTTTCCAGTGGACATGAGGTGCCTTACAATAATCATGATGTTTAACCTCTATACCATTAAGAAATTGACTACAATCAATTGTGCTAGAGCAGTTTTTCTGATGGATCTCAAAGAAAAGAATTTCATAGACATAAGTTCCCACATTTATGACACCATTGTGGATGAGACTAGAACAACCTCTAGGCCTAAATTGATCTTTCCCAGTTTGCTAATGAGGATTTTTAGAAGGAAGGGTGTTCCAATCCCTCAAGACATCAGTCCCATGTCCACACCCTCTGCAATTAACAAGCTTACCTGCAAAAGGATAAGTGTTAGGCTTCCAGGAGAAGAAGATGAAGGTGATGAAGGAGAGGCTGTCCCAATGGAGACTGAAGCAGAGGCAGCAGGGCATGCATCAACCTCAACACCTAGGAGGAGTGGCAAAAGACACAGAGCTTCAACTTCTGCAGATACACCTCCAGATGCTTTCCAAATCATTCTGAAAAGGCTTGATGGGATCAGGGCAGT
Organism: Quercus robur; assembly: GCF_932294415.1. Taxonomy (NCBI): domain Eukaryota; kingdom Viridiplantae; phylum Streptophyta; class Magnoliopsida; order Fagales; family Fagaceae; genus Quercus; species Quercus robur. The sequence continues at coordinate 84,223,528 of NC_065537.1, forward strand.
CCAAACTGAGCACTCTGACAGGATGAGAGCCATGCAAGACCAGATTGATGTCTTGGCTGCTAAACTTGACAGCTTCACAACTCAGCGTGACCAGTGACCCTTTGGCCATTCCGGTCAAAAAGGGGGAGAAATTATGTCATTGATGATGAAAAGCAGAAAAGCAAATCTTAAGGGGGAGTAATGTGTTGAGGGGGAGTTGTCATAGTTATCAAATTCAGAAACTTTGTTTATATATGCTTATGTTTTTGGGTATTTTGTGTATAGCTGTTTCTAATTCATAACTTATACTCTTGGTTTAAACTTTAATATATTTTGATGATGTTATTCAGAATGTTTTTGTGGTTTGTACCCATGTGCTTTTGTAAGCTTTTAGGGTTAATGTTTTATGCATAGTTTGTAGGCTTTATAGTATGTACCTTGCTTAGTGCAGCCTTTATGCTATGTTGAAATCAGTACTTTAATCTAAATGTTTTGCATTTTGGTTTATGTACTGTCACTCTTGTGCCCTTGTAGGATTGTTCCTAGATGCATATGCCTTGTGTGTTATGCATTGGTTGAGTGTTGAGCATACAAGTGTCTTGTCTTGTACTTGTTAACTTGTATGTTCTTGTGTTCATTCCAAGTGTGAATGAGCACTGTGATCACTACCTTGTGGTGTTCACTTGGTTGATCAAGCCATGATTTGTTTATTAACTCCATCTTTGCTTGTTTACATATTGCCTGTTTCATATGCATTTATAATTTTCTGCTTACAATAATCATGGTGTATTGTTGTGTTTCAGGAGTATTATGTTCATATGATTCAAGTGCTTCACAGCTTCTAGAGTTAGGTGTGAGTGAGTTTTGTTCAACTGTTCTCAACTCACATGTTAAGTCTAGAGTCTGTTTTAGGGTTTTGTCACGGAATAGCCAAAGGGGGAGATTGTAAGCTTGAATTTATTCAACCATCTAATTGGTTTTATTCCGTGCCAAATTTGCTTGTAATTCAGCATTTAGTAACCCTGTATTTAGGTGGGTTTGTTGTAAGGGTAGTGAGTGAGATAGAGTGAAGTTTGCTCAAGAGTGTGCAAGAAAACAGAGACTCGCGGGTGGACTCGCGGCTGCAAGCCGCCAGAAGCAGCACACGTGCCAAGCATGCTGGAAGATGAACAGTCATGCTAGCTGGAGCACTACAGGACAAAACAGGACAACTGGCCATACGGTTAACTCGCGACTGGATCTCGCGACTTGGTCAAGCCGCGAGGTCAAGCTGCGAGCCACCCCTGTTTTGTAAAACCTGACGTTTCACATTCCTCTCCCACTCCAGTATAAATACCCCTTTTACCCACGATTGAAAGGGAGCTTCCAGAGAGAATTTTGAGAGAGAAACCCTAAAGAAAAACCAGATTGTTTCACCCACAATCTATACCTTAGAGTCTCTTCAAATTCCCCAACTCTCTTCCTCTCCATTGTCAAATCCTTGAGAGGCATTATACCAAACCTGGTTCTCACCATCATCTTCACTGTGAGACAGTTGTTTGGATTTCTGGGAAGCAGTTAGGAAGGAGCCAATCTTCATTGGTTGATGCTACGGTCTAGTAGCGGAATCCGGGAAGCTAGAAAAAAAAAAGGTTCGGCGCAACCTCGTTGGAGCAAGAAGCTTTGAGGGCTTAGGTGCACTGGGTAGATTAGGCTTGGAGGGTCTATTGCTGTCCTTGTATCCCAATTGTATTTTCTAGTGGATTGATTACCGCTTGGAGGGCGGCGGAGAGGTTTTTCGCCGAGGACTTCGGTTTCCTCTTCGATAACACATCGCGTGTTGTCTTTGTGTTTGCATCTTCCTTCCTCTCTATCTTTGCCTTTTTATTATCTGCTGTGGATTTTATTTTGTTATGGCTTAGATAGTATTTAACCAATTTCGTATTATAGTATGTGTTAAGTTTCCACACACTAGTTGTTTGACATATTGCTTGTATTGGTTAAGTTGTTATTTGGGGATCTAAACGTTCAAAGGTGTTTTGTACACGTTTTTGAACTTTCAAATCTCAAAGTTATATATGTAAGACGGGGAAGCCTCCCATCCTTTCTCTCTTTGCTGAACTGATATTATTGACCTAAAAAAGAAAATTAAAACTTACTTTTTATTTTTATTTTTTGAGGAACCAAATTAAAACTTACTTAAGCATTCCAAAGGATCTTACAGGACACACAAAACAAAAGTTGCTACAAAAACAAATTAATTAAACACTGCCACCAGTAATTGGCTCCCACTTTGATGGCGGGTCATGGAGCCTTAACCTTTCTAGCGTTGACAGTTCAATTGGAATTGGTTTGCCAATTGAGACAAAGTGTTGAAAGTAGAACCACCCTCAGCCAAAGCTTTTTCCCCACTTTTCTTAAGCTCCTTAACTCTAGCCCTCATTGCCTTACCATTCCCTTCCATAACATTCCTTGCCATCATTTCAATCTCCTCCTTTCCCACTATTTCTTTACTTGGCGCAACTTTGGGCCTCACAGCCACACCATAATCTTCAGCTAACTGTGTAGCATTCATTTTTTGCTCTGCAAACAATGGCCAAGCTATCATTGGCACTCCATTTAGTATACTCTCCAAAGACGAGTTCCACCCACAGTGAGTTAAGAACCCTCCTATTGATCCGTGCGCCAATATGTCCGATTGTGGAGCCCACTTTGTGAATACCTGGCCCACCTTTTGGGTCCTATCCAAAAATCCATCTGGCAAGTAATCCAGGCCCTCCATAGTGCTAGTGCAGTTTCTGGGTGTGCGTAGTACCCAAATGAATCTCTGTTGGCTTTGCTCTAAACCACAAGCTAACTCGATGATTTGCTGAGGTGAAAGAACTCCAAGACTCCCAAATGAAATGTAAAGCACTGACTCTGCTGGTTGCTCATCTAACCAATGCAACAATGGATGATCATGACCACGGCCATGATCATTATCAAAGGGTCTAGTCACTGGCCCAACTGAGTAAACTGGTACTTTTCCATAACCCTCTTCCTCTCTCAATGCTTTAAGCGTTGTGGCATCCAACTCTTCCCAAGAGTTCACCAAAATTCCATCACTGTTTCTCATCTTCAGCCCTATTTGTAACAACATCTTGTAATCGCTCTTTGTCCTGTCCATCATCGAGTCGAGCAAATCATCAGGTCGAATTGGTTTGCAACCAGGCATTTTGATTGGTTCTTTCAGCTCACCCAATTCAACTCTTTGTGCTTCCTTGTCAAGCACTGGAAAGTATAAGAGCAATGCATTTGACCATGTAGAGGAAACAAACACGTACTTCAACATGTGAAATTGGTCTGCCACCTCAAGTAATGGTGTTCCGAAAATATCAACAACGAGGGCCGTTGGATTGTGCTTCAGGGCTGAGATGGAAGATCGGACGGTTGGAAGTATCTCATGCATGAGGGCACCGAGCCTTGTGAAGATGGGAGCATTTGTATTATGGGTTACTGGTGGTAACTCTATGATGTCTTGGTTTTTCAGTCTCCGAGCCTTGGCAGATTGGATTAGTTGGGATTCCCCGCCGGTGGTGGCGGCGGTGGCTGTGGTGTGAGATTCCATGACAACGAAGGTGGTCACGTGCAAGTTTTGATTGGCAGCAAGGCGGTTGCTGAGCTCGAGGACACGAACAAGGTGGCCCACGCCGGGACTAGCGACTAGAACTACTTGAGGCTTTGAGTTTGAGCTCTCCATATGGAAAATTACTACCAATAAAGTTTCAAAATTCTTTGGTTTGGTTTGGTTTTGGATGATTTCAATGCACCTGTATCCACTTTGGAGCGATGATCACTCCACAAATATATATACTTGTGAGGAGATAAAGATTGGAGTTCAAGTTTTCAGAAAGGAGTTTCATACATATATATACACTTAGATTAGATTAGAGTAGAATTTGTATCTTATTTAAATAAAATAAAAAGTACTATATGTACGTGTTTGGATTGCGTCTACATCTCTGTGTCTGCGTTTTATTTTTATTTTTTCATTGAGAAGCATGTTTTAGTTCTGTTCAGTGGATCCTATGCACTGTTCATGGGACTCACAAACCTTTTTTTTAGCAACTTTTTCATTAAAAATGGATCTCATTATACTATTCACATATTTAAAAATTATTTTGCTACAGTGTTTTTAGTTTTCAGCAAAATAAGCGATAACTAAACGGACCATATATAGATACTAATTTTACAGTGTAGCTTTTTTTTTTTTCACCTATATAACATTCACATCGGGTATTATAAAAAAAGATGTAAAATTTATATATTTTTGTCTAAAAATAGGTTCTTATATTAAAATAAATAAAACAATTTTGTACAAACTTGTACGAATGCTGCCCAAGACCTTTTTTTCATGGGCATTATGAGCTAGAGCTTTTACTCTCTTCTTTTTCTTTCTTCTTGCCCCCACCCCCCCCACCCCCCAACATTTCTCTGAATTTAATTAGAACCGAAATGAACAAAATTTTTGAAACCAATAAATGGGATTCATGAAAGTAGGATATGAATTATTACTATTGTATTAATTGTGATAGTACTATGGTCGATGACGATGGACATTGATGTCTGCTAATTTTTTATGGCTAGGGCAACCAAACCACAAGTTGGTGTGTGATGGACGCCACTCCACGACAACTGGTCAGTTGTCTATGGGTCCATAAAACATTACTGGACTACAGATCGACCGACAATATATAAGTAGGTGTTGACTGACCGGTTACCAGTGAGGCATGCACGCACGTGACAACTTAAAAAGAATGTAATCTATGCGGTTTCGGTTAAGTTAATTATTAAAGTCTATTGTATTAAATAAGGGATATATAAAGTTCCAACTTTGACTATACTAAAAATTAATCGATGTCTTGAATTGGAGCGAATACAATAGGTTGCATTTCCATCATATCTTATACACATGAGATCTTTCGGTAATCAAGGATTTATCATAAAAGCTAGACAGCCAGAGTAAAAGATACAGAGTGCCTTTCATAATACATATTCCCAAAATTGTCTAGATGTAATCGTAAAGAGCACAAAGTGTTGTAATGTGAGTCTTTTAACATAACTAAGCCTTCCAAGCCATTTGATTATTCGAGTGAAATAATACTAAGATTTGAATGTTTGGACTTCGGGTTTTGGGGTCAATGTGAAGAGATACTTTCAGTGGTGGGATCATAAAATTTTTCCAGTATAGTTATTAAAAAACTTAAATTATACAAAATCTAATAAAAATATGACTTCATATATTGACAAAACACACACACACACAAATACATAATGTCTTATAACTTTCTAAGAGTTTTTTTTTTTTTTTTTAATTGATTATTTCATGATAGTCTTATTATCGATACTGTAAGCAATTTCAAAACATTAGTTTAATAAAAAATTTCTTGGACTTTTTCTTTTATTTGGAAGAGCCTAATATATTGTTAAGGGAATCAAAATTTAAGGACAAAGTTTAACTACAAACTTAGTTGTAGCCTAAAGGTACAACTCTCACTAAAAAATTAAGATGACTACATATATACTTTGAAAATCTAACCATTGAATTACATGTTCTTTATGTTCTTAAAATATATGTCCAATTTCATGCCAATTTGATGTTATTTATTATTCAATCATAAACTTATTTTTTATGTATAATTTCAGACTAAAAAAACTCAAAATTTAAACATTTTATTGATGACATAGTTATTGATTTATGATATTCTTGAAAATTTGCAAGCATAAACGATATAGGGAGAAAATAAAATCCAATGGTGGTTTTGTCAAAATTCACTAAAAAATAAAATTGATTGGAGTTGTAGGCTTTAGTCTACAACCAAGTTTGTTGCCTAAATTTGTCCAAAGTTTAATTATGTTAAACCTAAAAAAGTTTAGGACGGTCACAAATTTGTTTTAAGGGTAAAAAATCATAATTTTTTTAAAAAATTTATATATAATAATTATTTTTTTCTAGGTCAGAATGATTGTGTGGCCGCCTTGGCTTCAATGTGAAGCTGCCCCTGTTTACTTTGCTTGGCCATTGTTGGACAGCTTTGAATGGGCCGACGGTTACACTATTGGCTTTGAGTTAGTCAGGATTATGAGGACAAGCTGAAAAGATGTCCTAAAAACTCAGCCAAGTAGTTCAAGAAGTTTCTCAATTGAGAAAAAGCTTATTAACCAAATTTCATGTGGGTAGTGAATCCATAACAATCTGATTTCTTGTGCATGAGTGTTTCAATTTAGGTCCACGACAACCAGTTTTCTGTGGGGGTACTAACAACTTCAGTGGGTGACGCATTTATGAACACGATACTACTTATAGTTGGATCAGAATCTTTTTCTGTCCTTGATCACTAAGGAGACACAGTAACCTAAGTATGGTGGATGAATCATGACCGTGTCATCAGAGCATGATTAAAAGCCATATGATCCATGGGTTGACAGGGGAATTGATGATCATTCTTAACTAGTGAACACTAGCTGAGATGGTGCAGGAACCAAACTAGAACTTTAAGTTAAAGGGTCAGCTCTATTGCCCACTACGTTTTTTTTTTTTTTTTTTTTTTTTTTTTTTTTTAATTTTTTTTATGTGTGTCTGCTGTTGGGTAAAGACGAAATTGGTTAATTAGGCTTAGTTATTTTTAGTTTTACTATTGGTAATTTTTGTTGTTGGGTTAATTTTTTGGCTTGTATATTTTGTTTTACATTTTAGATGTATAAATTTTTTTATGGCTTTTAAAATAAGGAAAATGCTTGAGTTACATTTTTTTTTTTTTTTTTTTTTTACAAATTGTTAATATGATAAGTTGTTATTGGTAAGTAAAAACGTGATATAAGTGGTGAGCCCAAATACGAACCAGTAAGAATGTGTACCTCAAAAATTTGTAAAAATGCTATAAATAAGTTTGTGATTGTAGCATTACTCTTAAAAGATTCAATAGTATTGCTTATGGAGTAAAATTTAATTTTATAGAATAAAATTACTAAAATTAATATATATATACACACTAATATTTTTTGTGAAAAAAAAGTTGGGTGGGGGGTGGGCATTACCCCCAAAGTCAATGTATAGCTCCGCAGCCCTAGGATGTTGCCTATGCGGTTGTCTAACATATTTCAAAATTGGTTCATTCAAATATAAAATTAAAAATGCAGCATTAGTTGCAATTTCATTTCCTATTTCCATAAACTTCATTAATCATTTTTTTTCATAGGAGTATTTAGCGATTCCTAAAGCAAATCAATTTCTAATATAAAAGTATACATGGTAAAATGAGTACAAATTTATTGACTTGATCTTACCCGACCCAAAAAATACCAAATCCGAACTCAAAATTTTTTTTACCTAAAGCAAAAATGGGTTGACCCGTGACCAACAGGGTTTTTATTTTTTATTTTTTGGTGGGTCAACCCGATCCATGACCCGACCGTGACCTGAATCATTTTTTAAAACTTTTTTTTGGGTAAAAAAAAAAAAAAAAGACAATATTGGTTTAATTGTTTGCTGTGAGTTTTAAGGAAACAATTGAGACTTTTACATAACTGCATGCAAATGAATTAAAAGATGAATGGTTGAGGCATTTTGTAGTGAGTAAATATTTTTAGATATCAATTATTAAAGTACATGTCAAGATAATCTTGTTATAATAGAGTTAAAAACATATATTTAAAATTGTAGATATGTGTGATAAACATTCATAAGTGTGAAAAGAGTGATGAAACCAAAGTATCCACGAAATTAGCATAAATTATGAATGTTTAGGCCTATTATTTCTAACAACTCATGTTCAAAATAAACGGCTTTTAAAAATAAATTATGACATTCCCTAAAGTGTGTGTTGCTTAACAATGACATGATAATCATAAAAGAGACCATCAATAAATAAGTAAACAATAAAACTTTAATGTAGATTCTCAAATTGAAATAGAGTGTCAACCACAATTGCTAATAGATTATAAAATTAATTCTTAAGATTATAAATTTCTTATATGTTTTATTCTTTGTCAAATGAGTTATCCAATAAGTCATTTGTAATTTTGTTTTATATTTTGAGATGTTTATATTGTGTAAAAATAAAACTTGTATATTTATTTTACTTATCTTTGTGCTATTTTGTTTTGGTTAGTAATGTTGGGATTTGTAAAATTCTAAAATTATTGAACAAGTATTAATTTGTTTAGCTAATCTCATTGTCGATATGAGTGGTGAATTCATAGTAATGTATTTTATATTAAGTAATTTGTTGCGTGACTTTCTAAATGACAAATGCATGTTGTTTTCTTTAAAAAAAATGCATGTGAAAAATACGGGTCAACCTGGCTCGACTTGCAACCTGATTGATCCAACCTAGCCATTTGCCACATTAAAAGAGTGTAATATCTAGCTATCTAATAACCATCTTAAATTCCTAAAGTTTTCCTTATTCGAGAGTGTTAGCGTTGACTATTTTTTGGATTAAGATTAGGTGCAGCACTTGATGCAATTCCTTCCTTCCCATTTATAAATTTGTTTCACTTTTTACTTCTCTTAGCTTTTTTTCATAATTTTCTTTAATTAATGGATGAGATTGAAAGTTGCATTTTTCAACCTTCAGTATCAACCATTGAATGGAATTGCATTAGTTGCAATATCTCTTAATTCCTTTTATTTTTTATTTTTTATTTTTAATAATGGTAAACACACGTTGGTGTGTACTAGACACCAATCCACATCAACTAGTTGTCTGTGGGATTACTTCCCTTAATGTCCATAAAACAAAGAAAAATTCCAAGATCACATAAAATGACACAATTTGTTCTATAATTATCTACGTGGCAGACTGTGAATGGTGTAGAAAAAGTAGTAGGTCCATGTAAAAGTTACAGGCAACCAATCATAGACTGACACGTTAGATAGTTTTGGTAAAAGTTGTGGCAATTTATGTGGTACTTTAACTACTCTATAACATAAGGCAAAACGGGTAAATACCCTTAATTTTAAAACTATGTAGCAAAATACCAATTTTCAAAGTATTTAGCAAAATACTCCTGTTTTTGGAACTCGACATTAGCAATGTTGAGTTCAATGCGTATTTTGCCACTTAAATTTTTTTTGAAAATTTAAGTGGAACTCGACATTACTAATGTCAAGTTCTACTTAAAAATACACATAGAATTTGATTTTGAGAATATCAAGTTTTACACAAAACTCGATTTTGTTAAAATCGAGTTCCAAAATAGGGGCATTTTGCTAAATAATTTGGAAATATGGATATTTTGCTAAATAATTTTAAAATTAAGCATATTTACCAATTTTGCCCCTAAAAAATATATAATAGATAGAACAATATTAATAGCAACAACTTTGATTTGATTATAAAAAATAGCAACAATTTCCAATAGGTGAGGCATTCATGAATGTATGATGTTTCTTTGTTTAGACCCCTTAAACCAGATTGTTTAATTTAATATATTAGCCAAGTGATTACTTAGGTTAATTATTTAGATAGGTTAAACAATAATAAATTATATCGTGCAAAGTAGTGAAAAATAAATACCACGATATGATGACCCAGGAAAACCGATGAAACGAATTGTTTCAAGGTAAAAAACTAGAAAGGATTTGACTTAACAATACTCAAGGTAAAACAAATCCACTATAAGAGATTTGAAGTTTTTACAATTAGATTTAACCCTAAATCTATTGCTATCTCAAGTAGTAACTTACTGACACGGCCACGTGCTAGTTTCGAATTCACGGACTCCTTCTCTTCTTAGACTTACTGCAACACAAGCACCCATGCTTGTGACTTTAAGATCCCATTTAGTGGTTTCAAATCACCTTCATTTGTTGATCTTTGTAGTAGCAATTAGGTTCTACCAATGCTTGATTGTAAATCTTTTTCTGGTAGATGCTTGTGCAGTTAGAAGATACAGTACCTCTTAGATCTCACAAAGAGTAAGACACAAGTCTTCAAAAAGTCTCCAAAACATAGCTAGGATTTCCCGATAAGTTAGATTAAAACCCTAAATGTTTTTAGTGGGCTTGGGCCTTGTTTAGAATTCTGCAGAATCTGATTTCTGCTATTTTCAATTGGTCGAACCTAATTTTTGATCAATCGAGCTTAGCAGATTCTGACTCTTCTTTTCTACAGTCAGCTCGAACTTGAAGTTTGAAACATACACCTTTGAGCAATGCCTAACAATTATACTAGACATGTTTTGTTCTCAATTTACCAACATAAACAAAATATAATTCTAAACATTTAATCCTAAATATTTAAAACCTAACAATCTCCCCTTTGGCAATCCATGACAAAACACATACAAGATGAATTGCTCAAATCAAACATCAGCCCAATTATAAAGTATTGCCCTAATACAATTCTATCACAACTACTAACTATTAGTTGCTAGTATTGATAGCAGCTATTGAAAGAATTAACCTATAATTTCCTAAAATACTGAAAGCAAACCATAAACGCATGTGTGGAAAATACAGTAAAAATCCAATAAATAAAAACTAAACTTGAATTCACAAAAACATGGAAATAGATAGGCTATTAAATGAATAAACATCAAATATACTATCATAGTCAATGAAACAACAATGTTTGTGAAACAAGAACAATAAAACAAAACAAATATACATCAAAATAAAAAAGATACATCAAAATCTCTCATCTCAAAAGCACTCCCCCTAAATACAAAAACTCTCTACTCCCCCTAAATACAAGAGCTCTCACCCAAACCTAAAACCTACTCCCCCTTTTTGTTACGAATTGCCAAAGACAACCATCAAGCATTAGAGGGTGGAGGAGGTGGAAAAGCCCTCCTATACTCGGCAAAATCATCTCTCAATGCAGCCACCTCAGTAAGTAGCTCATCAATAAGTTGTCCATGAGCTGTCTGAGTAGTCATAAAGGACTCCATCATGGCACGGAGTGATAGAGGAGGGGTAGGGTTAACAGTATCATCATCACCAGAAGGATCCACAGCTTCGGTAGGATCCACATTTACCTCCTCAACATCAAGCAAATCACTAGAGGCAGGAGCTGCAGTAGTAGTTTCACCTCTTGATCTTTTTGAAGTCCTAGTGTTTGGTTCAACATGCTTCATCTGAGTCTGTCACTATCTGAGAAAAGTGGCTCCTATAGGGGTAGTGATTTGATAACTCTAGAAAGGTCAACACCCTATATATATACATAGGAAAAAACAACTTTTGTGCTTTGGACTTACTCCTATAAATATCAACAATAGTTTGAATCAATAGGGAAGGAAAACACATAGATCCATATATGATAAGAGCATAAAGGAATGCAGACCTATCTATAGGAACAATATGAACATGAGTTTATTCTTGGTTCAAATCCCCAAGAAATTGACCTACCACAAAGCAAAGACATGATATCATCTACTGGATGAAACTTAATGTATGGATATGTGGGTTTACGAACTAAAGGTGCACCTAGAGTTTCGAAAACTATCTGTTTAGTAATCCTAAACTCTTTAACTTTAATCCAAGTAGTCAAATAATGACCACCTGTAACCTCAGGATATATAGAGAGATTTGAGTAAAACTATTTAATCAAAGTAGCAGAAGGAGGATCAGATACATCACACAAAGAAACCCAATTCCTAAACACTAGATTCCTATGTATAGAAGGATCTAACTCATCTAGAACAATCTCTCTCTCTCATCCCCCCCCCCCCCCCCAACCCCCCCATATAGACCTATACTTGGTTAAGGTCTTATAGACTTCCTCAGTCTTAGTAGAAAGAAACCTAACCCTATCAACCAAAGGAGAGGTAGAAGAATAAGTAGGGTTTTTATTTGTCTTGGTTTTGAATTTCTTACCAACCTTAGGAGCAATGTCTAAAGTTTAAATAATACATTTAAAAAAAAAAAAAAAACAAAAAACAAAAACAAAAACAAAAGCCAAAGGTAAACTGCATCAAATAATTAGAGACAAGTTAACATGAAATTTTTGAAAAACTATATGACGCATGACACTAGTACATAGATGATGCATGATCTAATGTTCTAAAATAATTCAATTTCATCTCAATTTTGAAAATTGACCAAGAAAATTAGAAATTTAGCAAAATCCCCAATTTTAAAAACCCTAATTTTTCAAAAATTCTTATATTGAACAACACAAAAAGTATAAAACATGTTATAATCACTCAAATAAGCAATGTCAAGAGTAAATTTCAATCAATTTAGCCCAATTGAACAAAATCCCCAATTTTCTCAAGAATGCATAAACCCTAATTTTGAAATTTTGAAGAAATCATGAAATTTTTGAAATTAAAGCCTAAGCATCATGTTAATATGATGCATGAACGAAAACCCATCCAACAAATTGGATCAAGACACTCAAAATCATCAAAAACCCTAAAAAATCTTTAGTTCAAAAATTTGAAAAATTTTGTTATAAAAAACATGAATGCATGTAATTTAAACAAAAGGAATGGGTAAAAGAGTTTTACTTGATGTTGAGGAAGAAAACCTTTGAGACTTTGACTCATAAAAAGACCAAAGAAAAAAAAAAGAGTGAGAAGGGATTGAGAGAGGAATCAAAGAAGAAGAGGACAAAGCTCTAAAGAACTGTGATCTGATTCCTATTTTTTTTTTAAAATAAGATTTTCGATTGGTCAAGAGGAATCAAAAAATACTCGAGACAACCCGAGAGTTTAAGCCCTAAAATCGGGTTTTTTCTTTTTCTTTTCGATCGGTTAAAAAACAGGTTCAATTGATCGAATCTTGAAGAATCACAAATTTTTGAAAAACCTGGAAATTTTCTACATAACCATTTGGAAGATATTTTTTTATGATATGGGATGCATGTTAATGACTCCAAAGGTTTTCAAAAATTTATTTCCCTTATAAAAAAAAATTCTTTGTCAAGGCAAAACAAATTCCATCACACACTTCTTACCTCACACCCCCAAAAAGTATTAAACATATCAATAAGTTAAATCTTGGATGGTCACAAAAATTAACACACAATCACATGTACAGAGTTTAACAAAGATTTGCATGTGGTGTGTGCAACTAGTAAGTGTATGAGATACCCAAAAGGTGATATGAAGATGGAAAATAAGCACAATGTCTACATTATCAATCACACAAGTTTGAGAGTGACTATCACTTAAAGAGTTACATCACATAACTCTCACATCTCCTAGAAAACATGCTTGCAACCATGCCTTTTTTATTATTATTTAATTCCTTTGCTTTTATCTTTTCTTTTGAAGCATATTTTTCTTTGTTTTTCTTTTTTCTTTTTGCTTCTTTTATTTATTTTGAAAGCAACACCTTAAATATCTTACTGTGCAAGTGTTACACTTTACCGAGCACGACTTTTATGATTTGCATACAAGTATTCATGATTGGCGAGTAACAGTGGTAAGATAGTTATTTATACCATTCTACTAGGATTTTTTTATTCTTTACAATCAAAAGAATGTGACTTCAAAATCAAGAGCATGTGTTTAAAAACCATAAACAACTCACACAATTTAAGCACTACATAGCACAAACTAGCAAAGTGCAGAAAAATAAAGCTCATCAAAACTAAACAAGGTACACAGTTATGAAATGCAAATTTCATAGGCCAACCTTAATTACACAATTTGAAGATTTTTTTTTCTCTGATTTCTTTTTATATTTTTATTAAAATAAAAACTTAAAAACATCAAAAGCAAACCTAGAATGAAATGCATGAATGTAATGCAAATGCAAACCTTAATGAATAACATTTTCGGTCACGAGAGATTGAAAGAATTAGCACAGGGATCGTGTCAGACAAACTCATTGAGTCTAAGTTTTTTGCATCCACACCCTTTTATATGCAAACTTGGAGTTGGGGTTTCTATTAGAATTAGCCCTAATCTCAACTCTAGTATTGACATAAAGGTTAAGAACCTTTACTAATTCATGAATAAATGCCATAGGATCTTGTACTTTTGACACAGACACTTTTTGTTTGGATGCTTGCAAATTAAAGCAATTTGGCCATGTATGCCTAGCTTCACCATAGAAATGACAAAACCACTGAGGTTTGTGTTGTTTCTTGCTTCCAAATTGATTGGGATTCTTAGGTTTTTACTCACTTAGATCTACCCTAGTTCTTCTAGAAGCTAAAACTTCTTCCTTAGGCACCTTAACTTTAGATAAAGAAGGATGAATAGCAGAAGTAGATGTAGCAAATACAAACTTAGGAGGATGAACAACAAAAGTAGAACCACTCTCAACAAACCCTAATCCTATCTTATTAGATTTTTGAACATTTAGCATATTATCCAATTTAGAAGTAAAAGACCTATTAAGTTTTTATCTAACAATAGATAATTCAAATTCTAAACTTTTAATTTTCTCAATCAAAGACATGTTCTCAATCTTAACAGAATTTAAGAGTTCATTGGCATTAAACTATTTTAACAACATATTTTTCTTCGCTTGTTCAAGGATGTTTATCTTTTTCAACCCTAGATCAACACTTGTGGCATCCTTTGCTGCAACATTGCAAAGCTTGTTATAAGCCTCTTGCAAGTCAGCATTCTCAAAGAGTTCCCCATCAGAAGGATTCTCATCAACAATCTTAGTTTCACTTACTACAGCAGTAGCAGTGAAAGCCATAAAGTTTCATTTTTGATTACCTTCAGACTCATGATCAGAAACTTCATTATCACTTAGGGTGACAGCCATAGGTTTTCCTTTAGATCTAAAAAATGTGGGACATTCAGATCTTAGATGACCATACCCTTGACAACCAAAACACTGTTGTCCTAAAGAATTGTTAAAAGATTGAACAACTTTATCTTTTTATTTTTCAGAAATGTTATTTTTAGTTGTATCATTCTTCTTTACATACTTAGGGCTAACATTGTTTCGATTTCTTGCCCTTCTATTATTATTTCTCAGAAATTTCTAAAGTTCTTGACAAGATAAGCAATCTCAATAGATGAGAGTTCATTATCAAATCCACAATCATCAACAAATTTTAAAGCCATAGATTTGGATTTGTTAGTTTTTGGTAAGTCATATTCATTGGATTGAAGAGACCGTACAAGTTCATCAATAGAAATGGAGTCCACATCTTTACTTTCAATTATGACAGTTACTTTTGGTCTAAAGTCCTCGGTTAATGATCTACGAATTTTCCTAACAATTTTAGATTGATCACAAACTTCACCCAAATTAAAAGTAGAATTAACAATATCATTCAATTTAGCGTAGAATTAATCAAAAGACTTATCATCAAACATTCTAATGTTTTCAAATCTAGAGGTCAACTGCTGTAGTGTATTAATTTTTACTGCATTAGTGCCTTCATGCACTGTTTGCAAGATGTTCCATGCAATGTGAGCAATATCCACATTTGAGATCCTCTTGAATTCTTCCATAGAAACAGCATTGAATATTGCATTCATAGCCTTACTATTAAAGCTTGTTGCTTCATTTTGGATAGTTGTCCTTTCTCTAATAGCAGTGGTTGGTCTTTCCCAACCGTTTTCAACAGAGGGCCATACTCTCTCATCAATAGTGTCGACACCACATTTTGTAACCCTTACGACTTGGGCCCCTGTTCCCCAATGATGCTCAAACACTAAGGCTCAAGGCCAATTTAGGGTCCAATCAAATATTAAGTTGACTTGAGGAGTGTTAAAATGGAAAATATAACCTTTTTCATGAGCAAAAATCTATTTTTAGAAATAAAATGACCAAAGCAGCCCTTAACCTACGTACATGGATCGCGACTAGTGTACACGAGCTATAACATGCGTACGTAGGCACATTCTTATGTACGCAACTAGGGTTTTAGAAGTATAAGAAAGGTAAGTTTTCTGCAATAATGGCCGAAGTTTGGAATGAATCCCATATCATCTGGGAGCCGTTCCAAAGCCCATTTTTTCCACTATATAAAGCTTTACATGGTACATTTTCAAAACACATAGAAATCCACGAGAGAAAAACCTAAGATTCACTAGAAAATAATGAATCAAAAGGGAGTTTTTCACAAAACACCCTTATGTCATTTTTATTTGAGTGCGACCTTTTCTGGTGCCAATATTTTGAGTTTAAGATTACTAATCACTCTTTTATTGAATTGTGATAGATTTGACTGAGGGGAACGGTAAAAAATCAGGCCTAAGAGCTTTTGCTTTAAGGTATGCTTTAAAACCTTTCTTTTTCTTTCCAACCTTAATCTTTGTTTTAATTTGCTTCTTTTGTTTAGTTTATGTTTACTTATGTTTGTTTAGGTTAGTTTTAGGTTTTCTTTATTAAGCATGATAGTTTGCTAGATTTTACTTTTTAAGTTTCTGCTCTGTTTCTGTGTTGATTAGGGTTTCTGGGTAAGGATTTGCGTATGCATGATCTAGCCTGTGCATGCAGGCTGAACTCATGCATACACAGACCTGTTCTAGCGTGCGTTATGCTGTTACCCAAAAAACCCAAATTTTTTTTTTTTTTGATTCTGCCTTCACATGTTTGTCTACATAGCCTCCTTTTCACATGTTTTTAAGCCTCGTAAATGTTTGCTCACCTTTTTAACATGCTTGTTTGTTATCACATGTCTATATATATGCTTTGAGAATGAATTGTCTAAGTTTGTAGATGAAGTTATGAAATATGCAATTATTAATTTTCATTTATTTGTAATCTAAATAATTCATTTCGTGGTTAGAGAATTATGTATTTTTGTTATAAATACAAGGTTAGTGAATATGATCATTTCTATAAGTTCATGAATGAAAAACTTGTCTAAAAAGTAAATTGATCAAGATTCAATATATTAGTTAGCTTGGTGCTACGTTGGAGCTCTACTTGTATTCAAGAGAAAATTAAACAAACCAATAGAAGTATAAAAATAAAATTGTAGAATAAAACTTTTGTGAGAATTTAAGATTTGGGAGTTAGGAGAAGTACAACACATAAGTTTATTGTGTAGAAACTCTTAAATTTGTGTTTTACTTTTTGGAATTTGATAAAACTTGAGGCAATTATAGAATGTTCTCTCATAAATTTATGCACGTTGATTCGTGTATGTCATTTTTAATTATTTAAACTTTTAAGGTTAAAAAAATGATACAACATCATTTTATTGGACAATTTAAACATGTGTGACAAGTTTATGTGGTATTTAACAAAAAAGATGGATGGAATGGCTGCTGAAAGTGCTGATGCAAATCGAATAGAACTTTAGATGCTAAAATTCAAATACTAAAATTTAAGAGTGTAAATTTTAAATATTTCTAAATTTTAGGACTGTAATTTGCAATTTAGCCTAAAATTTAACCACATCCCTAGTATTTCCCCCCACAAAAATATTAACGTAGAGGAATACGAAGAGCATGACCAAAGGTTTTATCCAAAGTTTCAATGAATGAAATATGAAAAACTTTTATCGTATACCAGCTCTGTGCATTGCCTCTAGATTACAATGCCACAAAAACCTGAGCTTTCTTGTCCAAAGTTGGAATAAGAACATGTTTAATTCATGCATATATTCATAGGGCTTGGAGGCCCAATGTTATTTGTTGTTGTCAATTAAATCCATTGGGTTTAGAGGCTCAATGTTTTGTAACGTTGTCCCTTAAGCACGATTGGGCTAGGGCCCAATGCAGTGTGGCCCCAAAAAAATTGAGAGTTGTTCTCTCATAAATGTCTGATACTTGCACTCCTAAACTCTTATTGCTGAAAGGGGAGATAATCTATGAAGATGGGCCTAAAAACTCGGCCCAAATGTTCAAGAAGTTTCTCAGTTGATAAAAAATTAAAAAGTCTTTATAAACCAAATTTCATATATTTCCTAAAGCAATCTAATATATATATATATATATATAAACCGAAGCTTTTGACTTTTTATTGACCCCTCCAAAATTTACCACATTATTATCATTTTTTTTTTCAATAAAATTATTTTTGTTTAGTTTAAACTTAACAAGGAGTGAAACTCTATTTCTCTAACAAGTCCAACTTAAATTCAAACTCAAACGTTGATAATTTATCTCCAAATTTGCGAGGTTATTCATGAATACTATAAAAGTAGTGTAAACCCTAATATTTTTATTTAAAGTCGAGTAGAGGTATGAGCTCTTCTTATGTTATTTTCTTCTCCTTTACTTTGTTAAAATTTTTATTTTATTTGATGGTTTTTCATGTATTTTTAAAAAGCAATTTTCATACATGAACAACCAAACTTTCTTTAGCCGTTTTTTACAAGAAAAAAAAGCTTGCAATAATTGAAATTTAAGGTTGCTACTACTGCATATGTCTTTGCTTCACCTCACGATATGAAAGTATGTTAATTTCTTGGGTAGAAAACTTATATACGATATATAAAGAGGAGGTATGACTTTCATTATTTCAATGTGGGCACCTGCTCAACATTATTTAGCGTGGTCCACATGCTGATAAGGTTCATTTAAAATTTAGACTTGTTATACCTTTTTTTCAGTTAAAAAAAAAGTTTAGATCCATTAAAATTTAAAATTTATTACTTTGTGAGTTCGTGTACTTTTTTCTTTTCTTCTTTTGTATTTCTCTTTTGAATAATCATATATTTTTTTGAATTGTTTCAATAAATTATTCTTTAATTATATATATTTTTTGGTGTTTTGAAAGTTTTAACATCTGAATTTATGTAGTCACACACACACACACACACACACACATATGTATATATTACCTATAATTCGTAAGCTTTGAATCTTTTGATTCCTTTCAATAGTTATAGCCATGAATTATTCTTTTAAATGTAATCCATATTTCTTTTTATATTTCTCTACTGTTTAGTCATATATATATATATATATATATATATTTTATTTTGTTTCAATAATTTCTAAAAGTGAATCATTTGATTCTTTAATATTTTTTGGTTTTTTAGAAGTTTTAATATCTAAAATTTTGAGTTATTTTTTTACAGTATTTGAAATTGTCTAACAAATTTTTTGTAAGTCATTACATGTTCAAGTAATGACTTCTTCATCAAATTGTAATACAAATTGAAGTCATACAAGAGCAAATCATGCAATGGTGTATGTGGGGCCCAATAATTTATGGGTCAGGCCCACTTGCTCATGGAGAGTCCACAGGCCCAAGCCGAAAAAAAGTTATGGCCCAAAGCTTAAAAAATATAAGGCCAAAGATGGCCCAGAGACGCAGCCGAGGACGATTTAGTCCTCGGCCGATCCAAAGCTCCCTTAAGAAGAGGGGTAAAAAAGAGGTAAAGGAAAATTGGTAAGAAGATCTAAAATATCTTAGGTAAGTTACCCTTATTACCCTCCCTAGATAAGACTCTGTACCTGACAGAACCAGATTTTTAGGCTTTATCAAACCATCCCCAACAATTCTGGGATTAGACTGACGGGACAAATAGCAGTCCTAAAAAAGTTGACCCTACACGTGGACGAGGGACAGCGAACGTAGGCTAGTATAAAAGAGAAGATAAACTAATCAGAAGGGGATCCCCCATCTCACTTCCTGGGAAAAACTCCAGGGATGAGAATGCCCGGACAATATATGTACACCACCACGAAAAACCCACCGCCGGGTAACCGGAGAAAGACATTAGTGCTCCTCGGACATGATCCGAGGAGTCCAATCCCTCAAGTTACGGAGCTGTAGGGCTTGGATATCCAGGCTGAAGCCTTTTCTTATCTGAGTTTCCCTAAAGTCCGGTTTGGACCAACGCCCTGTGACTAAACGCTAGCCTTTCAAGCCCACTCTTTACAAATCTTATTGTGAGGGATCCTTCACGTGCGAGCCCAACGTCATTGTTGGGTCGTTTGAGAATCGTGTCCCTACAATTGGCGCCGTCTGTGGGAAGGCTTGCGCGTTGGCGCAGGTGGCGTTTGAGCCAACTCTCTAGCAAGCAGAGATTCGTGGGTTTTCCCCCATCTCCGGAGACATGTAGCTGTTGTTCCGACATAAACTTATGCCAGGGGCTACGTCCTGCAGTGCTAACGGCACGGGCAGCTCTAGGGGCTTCCGGCCTCAAGCCAACTCTCCCCGCCATGATCAAGGGGCTGACCTGCGAAAAAAGCAGATAAGTACAAACAAGTACTCAAAAAAGTTTTGGACAGAACCAAGGCCTTGCATGGTCCTCGGACTCAAGCCTATGGGGAAACCAAGTACTCAAAAAAGTTTTGGATAGAACCAAGGTATTGCATGGTCCTCGGACTCAAGCCTATGGGGAAACCAAGTACTCAAAAAAGTTTTGGACAGAACCAAGGCATTGCATGGTCCTCGGACTCAAGCCTATGGGGAAACCAAGTACTCAAAAAAGTTTTGGACAGAACCAAGGCATTGCATGGTCCTCGGACTCAAGCCTATCGGGAAACCAAGTACTCAAAAAGTTTTGGACAGAACCAAGGCATTGCATGGTCCTCGGACTCAAGCCTATGGGGAAACCAAGTACTCAAAAAAGTTTTGGACAGAACCAAGGCATTGCATGGTCCTCGGACTCAAGCCTACGGGGAAACCAAGTACTCAAAAAAGTTTTGGACAGAACCAATGCATTGCATGGTCCTCGGACTCAAGCCTACGGGGAAACCAAATACTCAAAAAAGTTTTGGACAGAACCAAGGCATTGCATGGTCCTCGGACTCAAGCCTACGAGGAAACCAAGTACTCAAAAAGTTTTGGACAGAACCAAGGCATTGCATGGTCCTCGGACTCAAGCCTATGGGGAAACCAAGTACTCAAAAAAGTTTTGGACAGAACCAAGGCATTGCATGGTCCTCGGACTTAAGCCTATGGGGAAACCAAGTACTCAAAAAAGTTTTGGACAGAACCAAGGCATTGCATGGTCCTCGGACTCAAGCCTACGAGGAAACCAAGTACTCAAAAAAGTTTTGGACAGAACCAAGGCATTGCATGGTCCTCGGACTCAAGGCTATGGGGAAACCAAGTACTCAAAAAAGTTTTGGACAGAACCAAGGCCTTGCATGGTCCTCGGACTCAAGCCTATGGGGAAACGAAGTACTCAAAAAAGTTTTGGACAGAACCAAGGCCTTGCATGGTCCTCGGACTCAAGCCTCTGGGAAAACCAAGTACTTATAACGAAAAACTACATTACAAGGACCGATGCAATATAGAGCAATATGTCGCCTGAAAAGCGATCGGGGTTCCTAACTGCTCAGTCAACTCCTTGGATGGGTTATTTCGAGATTATCATTCTCAGACAATATTTTCGCACTTATTACAGAACGTTCAACCGTTATCTCGGTTAGTTTCCTAAGCTTAACCTGCTATGAATTGTTATTATTATGCCTGGTAGTGTCGGTAAATTAGAATTAGTTGGATTGTGTTTCAAGGGTTTTTGCTCTAAATATTGCTGAGGAGAAACACACACATGAAGCACACCCATTCACAAAGTAGTGTTGCAAAAAGAATAGTGTTCAAAACAAGTAAATAAATTTCCCTTTTTACTAAAACAAAGAAATAGTACAGCGTACATTGAAAAGCTGAAATCAGCTTATGTCAGAACTCACTACATAATTGAAAAGAAAGATACAAAAGAATAAGATAAAGCCGAGGAGGCAACAAAGAAAAGAGGTTGGCTGCTGCCTCAAGACCTTGCTCTTCTTCAATGCTTTTACATGCCCATAGTTCAGGCAGTAAAAGAACCCAGCTTAGGGCTTGCACCGTCGAAGAAAAGGTGCAGAGAGAAAACCCAACTTGAGCCTGACATCGCTGAAGGAAAGGTGCAGGGAGCTGGAAGTTGAGGAACCTTCACCAAAAATTTGCCTGCAACAAGGCAGAGGCGCTGATGGCGGAGAATCTTTCTTCTGACACACCAAAATTCTGGCATTAACAGAACCTGCTTCGGATTTTGACTAAAAAGAGGGAGAGACACCCTTTCCCCTCGATCGAAATGGAGTATTCTCTTGAACTTATGCTTCCTGTGCCCACACCTCACTATTTTGAGTCTCAGGAGGGCACGGCGCTTCTGTGGCGGAGAGAGTTCCTTCTTCCCAACCATCGCCTCAAACATGTTATGCTAAGGGAGGACAGCACTGAGTATAGGAGCTGTGATTTGGGAGGAAGCTGAAGGAGTTGTGTGTAGGGAAAGCAACTATCTCTCCCATTTATTTAAGGGAATAAGGTGGTGGCAGTTAATTCACGCAGCATCCCAAGGGATGCTACAGACAAAATGGTTCTGGCTCAACTTCCAACGTCAACTGCAACCACAAGATTAAAGAAACCTCGTAAAGGCGCACCTCGAACATTGGGACGTCAGAGAGTACCGCGTGGCCAAAGGCTGTAGAGATACCTCTTAATTCGTGGGCTTAGTGACTTCGCGGCCCAGGCCTGCTCTGCATGAGGGCCCAGGGACTGTGGCCCACGCCGAGAAATAACCGTTGCCGAGGACAACCCCTGCTCGGCGCCTCGTGAAATACCTGAAGAAAGGGAGAATCTGAACTCAAAAGGTTTTGGACAGAACCTAGGACTTGCATGGTCCTCGGACTCAAGCCTATGGGGAAACCAAGTACTGAGAAAAACATAAGTTTTGGACAAAACCTAGGACTTGCATGGTCCTCGGACTCAAGCCTATGGGGAAACCAAGTACACAAAAAAAAAAAAAAAAAAAAGTTTTGGACAGAACCTAGGACTTGCATGGTCCTCGGACTCAAGCCTATGGGGAAACCAACTACTCGGATGGGGAAGGTTGTCGGCTCAAATACTGTAAAAGGTTAAGGCCAGTGTGTTAAGAAGATGGCGAAATGACCCAATGTTCATTAGCTTAAGGAAACTGTTCATTTGGCGGGTGACATGTCCTCGGATAGTTACTTCCTATACCGTATCGAGCACTTAGTCCTCATCTCGGCTAATTTTAAGGTGAGTTTCGTCCCTTACTGGTCGGCATTGCTATGTCGAATAATTTTATTAAAGTTATGATGACATCTTTTTATTAGCAAATATTTTAGCCTTAGTTGTCATTGATTCAAATGCTATATTATTGTGCCGAGCAGCGCTTGTAAACTTGTAAAAACATAAAAACAGAACATGCGAAGTAAAGTAACAACAACTTTTATTAATATGAAAAATTATTACAACATACAAAAAGGGGCTTAAACAAGCCTATACAAAAGATGAACTGCCGAAGCAACTATAACATCCGCAATGCAGATAAGTAAACAATCAGGTGTCTTTTAAACTCGTCTTCAAAGTCTCTCCAATCTCTGCCTCAGTATTGCTTATATAGAGAGAAGAACCTTCTTAAGAGAAAGATGAAGGAGAAGGAAGAAGAAGATGAAGGAGAAGGAAGAAGAGGATGGAAGAGATGAATGAGGAAGATGGAGGAGATGAATGAGGAAGATGGAGGACATGAGTAAAAGAAGGAGGAGAAGAAGAGGGAAGAAATGAAAAGAAAGAGAAAGGAGCAAAAGAGGGAGAAGGAAAAGCACCAGGATGGAGCTGGTGGTGGAAAGAAGAAGAAAGAGAAGCAAAGGGTGGCGCCAGTGAACGAAGAGAGGAAGAAGCAGGGGCATTTAGTCCTTGCCCCAGTCCTGACTCCTAACACACTGGTGCCATGTTAGATATGCTCATGAGAGAGCGGATGGTGGTGATAATGGATGTTTTTGACTCAGTCACACCGAAAGTGAGATGTGACGAGTCCCTGCTTCGGATTTTGACTAAAAGGAGGGGGAGACAAATCTTGAGTCTCCGCCATCCTTACCCTGACCGTGCCATCTCGAGCTTTATTAAGACATGGTGTTTTTGGGAATGGAATGGTTTATTCATGGCTGACAACTGTGTTGAACGTATTATCGGATAAGGTGTAACCAGAGGGAAGAAGTGAACTCTGGGAGGAATATGAGGGATTCAAGTATGATAAAATCAGCTTTTGTCTTCTCTCTTTATATAGGAGACGAGGAAAAGGGGCCATAATACATTCAGATCTCCAGGGAAGTCTGCAAATAAATACACATCCGTTTCGTTTCCCCACGCTATCAATAACCGTTAGATCTGGGAGGTCTCGTAAAGGGAAGATATTAAAGACGCGCTTTGGATAACCAAACGGCATAAGGGCATCGTGCGCAAATTAAGGGGAACATCTCGTAGACCGGTACATTCCTTGAGCAGGTGAAGAGTCGCCCGCGTCCGTCAAGGGCTGAAATAAATGAGCCGTAATAAAGGCTCGGTATTACCAAAACCCACCTTTCCAACCAAGATGTTGGACAACAGGGTTTTGAGGGGCTATTGTGGGGCCCAATAATTTATGAGTCAGGCCCACTTGCTCATGGAGAGTCCACAGGCCCAAGCTGAAAAAAAGTTATGGCCCAAAGCTTAAAAAATATAAGGCCAAAGATGGCCCAGAGACGTAGCCGAGGACGGTTTAGTCCTCGGCCGACCCAAAGCTCCCTTTAGAAGAGGGGTAAAAAAGAGGTAAAGGAAAATTGGTAAGAAGATCTAAAATATCTTAGGTAAGTTACCCTTATTACCCTCCCCAGATAAGATTCTGTACCTGACAGAACCAGATTCTTAGGTTTTATCAAACCATCCCCAACAATTCTGGGATTTGACTGACGGGACAAATAGCAGTCCTAAAAAAGTTGACCCTACACGTGGACGAGGGACAGCGAACGTAGGCTAGTATAAAAGAGAAGATAAACTAATCAGAAGGGGATCCCCCATCTCACTTCCTGGGAAAAACTCCAAGGATGAGAATGCCCGGACAATATATGTACACCACCACGAAAAACCCACCGCCGGGTAACCAGAGAAAGACATTAGTGCTCCTCGGACATAATCCGAGGAGTCCAATCCCTCAAGTTACGGAGCTGTAGGGCTTGGATATCCAGGCTGAAGCCTTTTCTTATCTGAGTTTCCCTAAAGTCCGGTTTGGTCCAACGCCCTGTGACCAAACGCTAGCCTTTCAAGCCCACTCTCTACAAATCTTATTGTGAGGGATCCTTCACGTGTGAGTCCAACGTCATTGTTGGGCCGTTTGAGAATCGTGTCCCTACAGTGTAGTTTTTTAATCAATTTAAGATTTTATAAATTTATTTTAGTTTACCTCACAAATAGGTAGATTCCCGTGTATAGCATGGGTTAACGACTAGTTTCACGTATGGGAGAGTTCAATGAATATAAGTCCATTTATACAAAAATTTCAATATAATATGTTCAAAGAAGTCAACCCATTTTATCCTACACACTATGCATGCCTGCATTATTTTTTATTGATAATCTATTATAAATTTTTGGTTTAATAAAAACTGTCTTACAAGATGTAGTTTTGCATGTACTTAAAATTGTACTTAAAATATGAGTGTATGAGTTAAATAAATTAAATATTCAATTAAAATGAAATTTGAAGTGTCTTGAAAAGATAAACATAAGATGTAATCCAAAAATAGGATTTTTAAAATATTAATCTAAAAAAATTATTAAATGATGTATTGTCAAGTAAGAATTACACATGATGTAACTATATCTTAGCCTCTTTTATATATCTTTTAATAATATTAATATAGTAAGAGAAAAATATATTATTATGCCACTAATTGGTTAGAAATTTTAGGTATTAATATTATCTTGAAATTCTCGAGTTTGCATTAACTTAGGTTAACATTAGCATGTTCTAATAGCTAGAGAAGGTAGACTTCATTAGTTAGGAAAATACTCACTTACATTATGTTTTAATTTGTTTGAGCGAAAGAGGAGGGAAACAAAGAGAGGTTAAGTCTTTTCTGCTGTTTGGATAAAGCACGAGAAAAAAGAAAATGAGCTAAATTTGATGAAAAATATCACTTGAACCCACATTTTTCCCTTACCCTTAGTCTTTATCTCTTCTTTTCCATTCCTTTTCCTTAAACCAAACATAGGGTCAATCATTTCGAGTCTCCTCTCCACAAGTGTCATTGATCCCAGATCTGTGTAATCTTATTTGTTTATAGTTGTAACATGTAGGGCAAATGTGTACAAAATCATGTCATGAATCCGGCATATATTATCAACCAGTGTAATATGTGCTCCTAGTCGTCATATCTTTCTTTTCTTTTGTTTTCTATTTTTAAGAGGAAAAGAAATTACGCAGATACTGGTCCAAGCTCATCTTCACCTTTTGGAACAAAAAACCCAATATGCGTTTTAAGCAGGAATTAGAAAATTAAGTTTTACATGGTGCAAACAAAAAATCCCAGCATTCAAAAAAAGTGAAACTAGTCATATTCCACTGACTAAGAACGAAGGCTGCCAAAAATGTAGAGTTTTGGAGTGTTATTTTGCCTTTCAATCATGAATAGTTACAAAAGATCCCCTAGGCCCCATATTTTTATGGGCTCCAATAGTGTTTGCTAGCGATTTTTCATATCCAATAATGTTGCACACTATTGGAATCGAGTACACACATTCATCACTTCAGCTAAAAAACAACATCATGAAAAGATGAAATCGTAGTGGAAAGATATTAAGATGAAGTCTGTTTCATGTCTTCAATGTCGATGACACTTAGCTATGAATGGTACATGGCCTTGTCAGTTTGCCACATGTTTTTATTTTGTTTTGTCTTATCATATATCTTTACCAGGTCATGGTCATGGGCCAAGTTTGATCAGGAGATTAGAAAAAATAATCTGGCTCCTTCTCAAACACGTTGATGATGAAACTAGTGTACATCCAAAAACAGAAGTCCAGAAGTCCAAAATAAAACACGTGGACCAACACTTTTTTTTTTTTCACTTTCCAGATAAAGAAATTGATATTTTTAGTGTGAATTTATCATTGTTATTGATTCCGTTCCATTCCGGTCGAAATTTTTCGTACCAGTATGCAAACTGGTACCGGAATACCCACCGTACCACCTCGGGTCAAATTTCGGGCTGTTTCGGTCCATCCCGGTCATTCCGGCCAAATTCCAGCCAATTCTGGCCGAGATATAAATTTCGGCTGGTATTGGATTTGGCTTGTTATTAAAAAAAAAAAAAAGGTTATATTTGGGAGTTCTTTTGATGATGAATTTGATCATTCTCTCATGGATGATAATGAGGAGGAGTAAATCTTGTATTATTTGATATTTAGTTATTTATTTATTAGAATTGACAATTTTATGTTCTATAAGAATATATATATAAATTATTTTTTAAGAACCCCGAAACATCCTGAAACGATACGCCGAAATCGGCCGGTACCGAAATATTCCATTCCACTGGACAAACCGAAATGGGGTTCGAAATGGTATTAATAACAATGGAATTTATCAACTCCCCTTCAAGTGATGACAATAAATGATTCTATGTGTATTAGAGGGGTCTTGATAAGATTATCATTATGGGTACAACAAGGGGGAGATTTAGATGAAATGTGGGAATATGTGGGAATCCTGTTTGTTTTGTTTAGGGGGAGATAAAATTGTTTTTCAAAGCGGGAGAATATAAAAACTTTTATGTTTATATGTCTTTCTTTTCACACATGCGGTGATGTGTTTGTTGAGTGTTTCAGAAAAGACAAGTACATTCTGATCAAGACCTTCTACCTCTTCTTGCAACTTCTAAGTTAGGAGTCTTAGATTGGGATTTGTGATGTAATTGGGCATTTTATTATATTGGGTTGTTCTTGTATTTGAGCATTTCATATTATATGTAATTTTTTGTCACAAATTGCCAAATAGGGAGATTGTTATGTTCTAAATGTTTAGAATAATTGGCAAATCGTGAACACGAATTTGTCTAGATATAGATCTTAGATTCTATAGGTATTATTAGACAATGCTCAAGGTGATTTAAGTCAAGATTCAAGAACATACAAGTTGCAGGAAGAAGATTTCATAATTTGCCTGGTTTGATCGATTGAAAGACAGGCTCAACAGATCAAAAGTCATATCTGTAGAATTTTAATTAAGCCCAAATAGCAGTTCAAGCCTATTAAGGATTAGGGTTTTTGATCTACTTCACTCAGTATATAAAGGAAACCTCAAACACGTTTTTATGAGCCTTTTCAGAGAGAGAAAAGTGTGCCTCTTTTGTATTTAGGGTTTTGTACCTAAAAAAACTCATATTTTCTACCGGTGTTATTCCTTGAAGAATCTCAAGATTCGGTATTGTAGAAGTTATTGCCTTCTCTAGTCATCAAAGGTGCTGATAATCTAAACCTTCAAGGGTGGTCTTGGAGTCACAAACAGGAAAGTTTGTATTGCTAAACCTTTGAGTGTGATCTCAAAGTCACAAACGTGGGTGTTTGTGTTTTGCAAAGGTCAAGGAAAGAAGTAGTCCGTGGACTCGGAGCTATCATGGGGTCATGGTAGTAAGTTTTCTACTTGAGGTAGTAATTGGATGTTAGTAGTCTAAGTCGTTATTGTGCAAACTTCAATTCTTTTATAGTGGATTTGCTTTTTACCTTGAGGATAACTAGGTTAAATCCTCCCCAAGTTTTTTACCGGTTTGATTTTCCTGAGTTATCATATTGTTATGTTCTTTATTTTCTGCACTTTACAATAATATGATATATGTGTGTTAACCTAGACTTGATAATTTGACTAAATATTCACTTGGCTAATTGTCTAGGTTAATCTGGTTGTGTTTTAAGGGGTCTAAAAACAAACAAAAATTATTGATGCTGTTGATCTAATAGTTAGACCTCAAACCTAAAAACACCTATAATGGAAAAGAGAGAAAAAAAAAATATTGAGAAGGAATCACCAAAAGTGGCTGCTAGGGTTTATATGAATAGCTTAGAAGTTAAATTATTCTTATAAGGGATTTACTAATGTGTGCCCTTAGGGTATACATCAGTAAACCATTTTAGAAAATTTTTTTATGAAAAACGAAAAGGTAATTAATTGTTTTAATAGTTTTTTCAATTTTCCATTAAAGTTTTCTCAAAATTGATGGTTAGGACATACATTAATCGGACATTTCTTATAAATGTGATTCTAATTAGGACTTGTGGTGATTGGTCCTCAAGCAAAATCAATTTTCTTAACATTTAGATGTAATTAGGATTTATAATGGGAAGAGATTCTTAGATACAGGATTAAAAAAAATAAAAAATTATGGAAGATATAGGGTTTTTTTTTGTTTTTGTTTTTTTGAAAATCAATAATGCAATTCTTAGGATTCCTTCTCGAAACAGTAGCTCATCAGATTAAATCAGGTCCACAGCATTTGAAACGTGCCCATGAAAAGTGACATCCTATTGGGGTTGTTTATTTAAAGTGACATCTTTAAGCTGCATATTATTTACACTTTTCTGTGTTTAAAAAAGAACATACGAGTACAAGATATTATGAGAATAATATATAGCATCTGTAGCCCGTATTCAAATGCATTCGATCCCACATGTCAAACATGTCATATCATTCCTGATTATTATTATTATTATTATTTTTATATATATATTTTTTTATGACCATTCTTTTCATATCACTTGCTCTAGCTACCATTCTACTTAAATAATAATATATCCTTCAAATTCGACTGAGTCCATAATAATAATAATAATAATAATAAAAAAATTAGTGATTTTCTCTTTAAAATATCGTAGGTCAAGACTTTCTGATTTGGGTGCCTCTCAAAAAAAGAAAAAACGTGGAACACATTTTTTAGAAAAGTGAAATTTTAATAAGCAACAAACCATTAGTTGAAAGTCTAAGGATAGCCTTGTCATGAAAGGTTGAGAGAATAGAATGGAATTATTCAGTACATTTGAATGCTCTCATTTCATATAAAGATGGATCCATCATGGGTTGTACATAATAGAATCAATTTTTATACGAGAGGAAGGTATAATATGTCGAATATACAAAATAATTTTTCATATGCTATATGATTTTTAATCGTTTGACCTAATGTGACATTTTTAATCGCAAAATGCTGTAGTTAATTAGCATTGTGTCTGTACATGCGAGTTAATTGACAACATATTTTTCAACATGAATTTTTCACTATTAGTTTAAAAGTAAATTTCCTTTAGAATATTTGGTGTTAAAATTTAATTGAACAGTATTTCAAACTTTTTGATACTAGAATTTCAATTAGAAAAAATATCTTAATAATTGGATTAATTTTTAATTAAAAAAAGAAGAAGAAGAAAAAGAAAATACCATATGGTATTCTGATAGGCAGCATGTCTAAGACTAAAATGTTTTAATATTACATATGAAATAATGTGCAATTAATAACACAAAATATTTAGGCATCGTGATCCAATCATATCACACTTCAACTGGCTATGTATATATATTTAGGGTTTCTCAGTTTTGGTATTGGAACACCAATTTGAATTGCTCCTACAATACAAATAAAAAATAAAGTCAAGCTAGTAATTGGATTTTTTATACTACCAAATAAATATTGGTATCGAATGAGAACCCTTAATTATATAACTAATTAACTATACAATGAAAATCAAGCTGATCAATTTTTTCACCCTTGAATATCAATTTCTCTCCTGTTTGATCTTTTTTGAAACTTGCAGAAAAAATTGTAGATGGTTAAAGCAATTGCATCAGTTAATGCAAAAAATTTTCCATTTTGCACATCTAAAACCTACTTTTTCTGTTTTACACACCCATTTTTACAAAACACCCACATCAGTTTATCTATTTTACATATTTATTCAATAAAATATTCATTTTTTCCCACTGTCATCTCTCTCACAAACCCAGGACAACCCACACAACCACCATCATCCAACCACCCAACCACCATCATCAAGCCACACAACAACCCAGCCACCATCCCATTCAACCAAGCTACCATCAATGAAATTCACATACCCATTCAATTGAGCCACCATCATCACCATCATCAAGCAACCATCATCAACCTACCCAAATCCAAAGATCCAAAAACCCATTTATCAAAAAGAGTGAGGGATGGTGGTAAAGGTTAGAGAGAGTGAGGGACGACGATGACTTGAGCAACAACGTGCAATAGCTTGAGCAACAACGAGATCGACGCCTCCAGCTTGAGCAACAAAATCAAACCCACTAATCAAACAACGAGATCAACACCCTGAGCAACAAGATCGAGCGACACCGGCCTGCAGCTTGAGTTAGAGATCAATGCCTCCAGCGATTTATGAGATGAGAGAAAGAGAGTGAGGTGAGAGTTAGGTACAAAGAGGAGAGAGAAAAAGAGAGTTGATCTGAGAGAGAAACAGAGAGGAGAGAGAAAAAATTATTAAAATATTAAATGCACATCCTACAGTAATCGTGCATATTTGCACAGTTATTGTAGCAATTGTGCATTTATGCACAAGTTTACACCCATTGAGCACTTTTTTCCATTTTGCACAATTTTGCATCAACTGATGCAATTGCTCTAACAATGGAGATGTAGTTGATGACTTTTATCATCATTATAAGGTACCCTATCATACTATTTGTAGACATGTTCAATGTTATTATTTGTTTTGATAATTACGAAATGGGGGACGGGCTCCTCTCTCGTTTGTCACTCTCTAGTTCTCTTCTGTTTTAATATGGATGAATGCCACGTGGAAGCAAAACAATCCAAAGGCCAAAAAATAAGCCACAAAATTATCTCTCTTGTTTTGCCTCTCTCTCTCCATCACTTCACCTCTTTTCTCTCTTTCTCTCTCTTTTCAAACAGACCAAACCTGAGCATCAAACTATCAGAGGCATCAAAACAAAAAGAACAAAGGATGTGAGTGCTATGCTTGAGATTTTATCATTCTTGGCAAGAGTGGTTAGATTGGGTTCCTCCCAATAGAAGGTTAGGTATAAGAGTAAGGATGGTAATCTCACACCCACCTTACATAGATGTATTTTCTTGGCTTCCCTTGAGAGAATAGAGATCTTTAACTCCTTTTTGGTCTCCTCAAGCATTGATGTGGGTTGCACAGAACTCACATCCTTTGTCCTTTTTTTTTTTCTTTTTTCTTTTTGATAAACTCCTTTGTCCCTTTTGTTTTGATGCTTATGATGCTCAAGTTTGGTCCATTTAGAGAAAGAGGAAAAAGAGGAGAAAGAGAGAGAGAACAGGTGAAAGTAACAGGAGAGTGGAGAAAGAAGGGAGAATTTCATGGCTTATTTTTTGGCCTTTGGATTGTTTTGTTTCCACGTGGCATTCATCCATATTAAAACGGGAGAGAACTGGAGAATTAACAAGTGGGAGAGAAGCCCGTCCCACGAAATGGTACAGAGGGACATAAAACTGATGAAAAAATTGGATAGGACTCTTTTAGATTCTCAATTTCATGGTCAAGAACATTACCTAGTAAGATTTCTCACTTGAACCAATTCTCATAATTTATAACTATAAGTCTCTACCTAGTAATTAAGTATCTTGACAGTTTTTAGACCCCTTAAACAATTGATTAAACCTAGGTAATTAGCCAAGTTGTTACTTAGTCCAATTAAACAAGTCTAGGTTATCACAATAATAAAGATCAAATCATGCAAAGCAGCAGAAAATAAATAACACACGATATGATCACCCAGGAAACTAAACCGGTAAAAACCTGGGGAGGATTTGACCTAGCTATCCTCAAGGTAAACTTGAATCCACTATCTTGAAAGAATCAAAGTTCATACAAAATGACTTACAAGTACCCCCGCTTGACTTCCTAATGCTACCAACTAATAGAACTTACTAACACGACCACGTGCAAACTCCAAATTCACGGACTCCTTCTTTCTTGGATTCCCACCAGCTACAAGCACCCCTGCTTGTGTATTCTTTAAACTTTAATGACAACAACTGTTTTGATCATCAAGGTGTAGAAAATATCTCCTCCTTGAAAACCCTAAGTTTGTGTAAAGGAAAGCTCCTCTAGATCTCACAAGAGATTTACACAAACCGCAATATGAGCAACACTAAAACGTGGCTAGGGTTTGCCTTTTATACTTAGGACAAATAAGAAACCCTAAAAACGTTTTAAAACAACTAGGGCTGAGTTGGAAAATTCTGCAGAAAAGCAATCTGCCCGAGCTTCGATCGGTCGAGCCTAAGTTTCGATTGATCGAGCCAGGTCGAAAGCCACAGTGCTTTTTGCTTTACACTCGATTCCAACTTACATTGACATACAACTTTGAGCTAGCTTTAAACACTTCTAAACACATTGTTTTGATCATGGTTTGCCAACAATACAAATTAGAGTTTTAAATACATAAAGTCCTACACTTTAGAACCTAACATATATAATTAAGATGGGTTCCATTAAGACAAACTTCAATCTAATTTGAAGGTCAAAATGGTGGATCAGCAATGAGTTGATGTTGGTTCCTTCAGAAAAACCCACTAGTTGATGTTGTTGTTGAATCATTTCAATTTTGTTTATAGAGAGAAAAATAAGCAGGGGAGTGAACCCAAAAGGTGTTAAATTCTACAACAACTTCATCAACGTGCTCTTGTCGAATGGTGAAATTATACTTCATTTTATTTTCGGCTATAATTTTTGTAATGTCAAACATATATGGGCAAAACCATTAGTATAGTAATAATTAGCTACACAATAAGAAAGATGTACGCTGGTGATTTTATGAATGGTTACATATATAAAAGAGAAGATTTTTTCAACCCAATTTGAAAAAAAAAAAAAAAAAACCTTTAACGGAATATATTTTAGTAGTTTTATTAGAATGGTCTAAAAACATAAAAATTGATATTTTTAGCATTTTTGCATAAATGTTTTCTCCAAACTTTCAGTTTCACATTGTGGGATGGTATCAAGCCCCTAGTGACTTTGTTCCATTTTGACACTCCACAAGCACTTGAAGATGAGTATGGTGGACTTTTAAGCCCCAAGAATCCAAGATAGTGTAAGTATTAGCAATTGAACAAAATATAGACCTTCCAATGCTCAATACATTGTGCCAGAAATAATAATTAACTGTTTGGTTGTATATGAATAGGAAGGATTATCTAGATTATGTGGATTTTTGCTTCAACACATTTGGGGATCAAGTTAAGCAATGAACGAACCAAATGGGTTATGCATCAATGGGTACACCTTTGGTATTTTTGCACGAGGACGATGTTCTAATTATGTTGGAAATTGTACTGCCGGTAACTCTGCCACCGAGTCCTATATTGTTGCCCATAACTTACTTCTTGCTCATGGAGGTGCCGTGAAGTTGTACAAGGACAGGTACCAGGTTTGTATAATTGATAAAAGAAAAAAAGTTACATCATTGCATTTTTTAATAAAATATTAATAATTTTCCCCATAAACTATGCCCATTTGAATTATTCAACTTATTAGTATTTGATTGGAAAGGGGAAAAAAGTCAGCATATTGGGTTTTTAATTTTACTCCCATCTATTTTACCGTTCTTTCATTAAATAAGCAATCAGGAATGTGAATCAAAATGCTCTCTAAGTTTGTGTACAACTTTAAAGTAAGTTTGTTTGTTTGTTTGCTTTTTTTTTTCTTTTTTTTTTTTTTTTTTTTTTTTTATTTATTTATTTATTATTTTTTCTGAGTACAATTGTATTTTGTTCAGCTTTTATGATAATTTGATAAAGTTCATATGTGATGTTAGACAAATTGTGATTGACTTAATATGCTTGCAGCCATATCAACATGGGAAAATTGGGATTTCAATAGTGACACATTGGTTTGTACCAAAATACCAAACTTCTACCAACAGAAAGGCTACCTATAGAGTTCTTGAATTCTTTTTTGGTTGGTGAGTACATATTGCAACAAAGATTAATTTCTAAAGCCATCCTTAGTTATTAATCATATTCATTCTTCTATATATTTAAACTTTCATAACTCTTCTCTTGAAGGCCTCTAATGGTAATTTTTACATTAAAAATAAAATCTCATTTGCAAGGATATTTACTTTATTATTCATTTATATGCACAAAAATGCTTGATAATTATCCACAATTTGTATATATAGGTTTGTCCATCCGGTCATATATGGTGACTATCCTAAAAGCATGAATCTTTGGTGGGTAATTGATTGCCCAGATTCACTGAAGCTCAGTCCAAGTTACTAAAAGGGTCCTTCGATTTTCTTGGTGTAAATTACTACACTACAAATTATGTAGAAAGTGCTCCCTCATCTAATGGTGTTAATGTTAGCTATGTCTCTGATAGACAAGCCACTCTCACATGTTACAAGTATGCTTAAAAAGTAGAACCAGTTTATTTTCTCGTCCCATTTTATTTACTCTTTGATCATTATATCCTTCGTCAATTTAATATGTACTTTGTTTCACAGCTGATAAAAATGGAACTCCTATTGGTACACTGGTATATATACTTTCTTGTTTCTGTGTGCACTCGCGTGCATGTTTATGTATATTTTTTGTCTCATGTTGCATGCATGTCATCACCTAATGAACGTGGTGCAACAAATTGTTTTCCAGACAGCTTTGAATTGGCTATTCATCTATCCTAAGGGACTTTGAGAGCTTTTGCTATATATAAAGGAAAACTACAACAATCCAGTGATATACATAACAGGGACAAAATTGGTGTTTGCCCCTTTCTATCAAACAATCTAGCATTTTGCCCCATTTTCCAAACTAATTAGAGAAATGCCCCTTTTTTGAAACTCAATTTTCTTAAAATCGAATTAAGCTCTAGAGTGGCATTTTAAGGAGCTTATAGTGACGTTTTAAGAAGCCTATAATGACCTTTTGGAACTCGAGCTCCATGAACTCGAGTTATAGGTAAAAAGAAAAAAAAAACTTGCATGTAACTCATGTTCATGGAGCGCTACTATAGGTCTTTAAAACGTCACTATAAGCTCCTTAAAACGCCACTATCGAGTTAAGCCCCATAGTGGTGTTTTAAGGAGCTTATAATGACGTTTTAAGGAGCCTATAGTAGCGTTTTGGAACTCGAGCTCCATGAACTCGAGTTATAGGTAAAAAGAAAAAAAAAAAACTTGCATGTAACTCGAGTTCCAAAACGCCATTATAGGTCCTTAAAACGCCACTATAGGGCTCTAGAATTTTTTTTTTTTTTTTTTAAAAACTTGATTTTGAGAAAATCAAGTTTAAAAAAAGGGGCATTTTCCTAATTAGTTTGGAAAAGGGAGCAAAATGCTGAATTGTTTGATAGAAAAGGGCAAAGGTCAATTTTGTCTTACATAACAAAGAACGGTACTACAATTTTCTCTATCATTTTTTTATTAGAATATTTTTTTGCAGTATCTTATATAATATTACGATAGTAATTTATTGCACTCTTCTTTTGTAGGAATGGCTGATGCAAATAATATATCTTTGCCAATTAAAGATGCCCTCAAAGATAGTCGGAGGATAAGATACCATTATGGACATTTATCTTATCTTTTAAAAGCTATCAAGTGAGTGTTAACGAAAAACATTTTTGTGTAATTTTTTTAATTTGGTTATGGTAGAAAAATATATAGGAGGACAGACAAAATAGAATTAAAATTAAAGAATATATATATATTTATATAATTTTTTGATATTAAAAAATGATTTTAATAGTGAAATTTTGGCAGGGAGGGCGTGAATGTGAAGGGATACTATGTTTGGTCATTCTTTAATGACTTTGAATGGGATGCTGGCTACACTGTTCAGTTTGGCCTCGTCTTTGTTGATTTTAATAACAACTTGAGGAGATACCTCAAGTACTCTGCCTATTTGTTCAAGTTGTTTCTCCTAAAATAAGTTGTAACTCTTGAGCCATAAGAGAGGAAATTGTCTTTTTCTAACCTAGCTTTATTGTTTATTGGAGATTCTTCTTCTTATATGATCCTTTGAACAAACTATTGCCTGGTGTGATTGGATACATGATTTTTCTAAAATATTTCATAAACAGAGTGGTTCAACTTGTAATTAACTTGATTATTTATTTATTTATTAAGACTAGCAGTCTAGCATGTAATTCATTGAGTGAATAAGTTTGCACTTAAGATTAATCACAATAAGATATACACGATTTTTCTATTTTATGTACTAATCTTAATAAATAAAAGGAATCTCACTTGTCTCTTGTTTTATATTTTGTGGCATATATTAGATATTTTTGTACTATAAAACTTAGATACTTAGGTACAATACTTTAGGTTGTTTTGAATTTAATTTTCATTTAAAAAGATAAATTTATTTGTATTTTATTGGTCAATGCAACCACGTGTTTAAATCTAATTGAGGAACCTAATGTACCACATCTAAGGTATCATATCTAAGCTTTATCCTTAAAAAAATTATGATAACATGGTTGGTCGCATAGATGGAAGCAGTTGAGGAAGCTTGGATGAGCATAATTATGTGAATTTTTGCTTGAAGGACATAATTAACTGGTTAAAGATAAAAAAGAAGATAATTATAAGGAAATGAAGACTCACAATTCACACAAATAAAAAAATCCACTAATGCGCATTATGTTAAAGTTGAATGATATTTATAACTGATAGTTTTTAGACTCCTTAAAAATACAATTGGATTAACCTAGGTAATTAGCCAAGTTATTACTTAGTCCAAATTCCAAATCTAGGTTATCACAATCAAACAATCATATAAATAACACAATGATATGATCACCCAGGAAACTAATCCAGTAAAAACCTAGGGAAGATTTAACTTAGCTATCCTCAAGGTAAACCTGAATCCTCTATGAAAGAATCGAAGTTTTCCAATAGGACTTAGACCACTAACATCCTATTGCTACCCACCAGTAGAAACTTACTGACACAACCATGTGTAAGTTCCAAGACCACGGACTCCTTCTTTCTTGGATTCTCTAGCAAGTACAAGCATACCCGCTTGTGTTTCTTTAAGTTCTTATGGCAGCAACTGAATAATCATCAAGTTCTTGAACGAATCGCCTTCTTGATAATCCTAAACTTGTGTAAAGGAAATCTCCTCACAAATCTCACAAGAGATTTACACAAATAGCAATATGAGTAACAATAAAACGTGGCTAGGGTTTGCCTTATATACCTAAGGCAAAAATACAAAACCCTAAATGTTTTTAAATGAACTAGGGCTGAGTTGGAATTCTGCAGAAAACGCATTCTGGCCGAATTTCGATTGATCGAGCCTAAGCTTCGATTAATTGAACTAGGCTGAATTGCACTTTTAATTCTGCATCAACTTAAATCCAACTTTATATAAAAGACACAAATTTGAGCAAGTCTAAACATGACTAAACATCTTGTTTTGATCATGGTTTGCCAACAATACACATTAGAGTTCTAAATACATAAGTTCCTAAGTCTTTAGAACCTAACAAACTCTCTCTTTGGCAATCCGTGACAAAACACAACTAAAAACTCAAAGTTTACAAAGAAATGCCCTTTACAAAAAAAATGCTCATAAAAACAAATCCAATCCTAACTACTATCTATTAGTTGCAAGTGTAGACAGTAGCTCAATTGAATCAACCTGTATATTTCCTAAAACACTTAAACAAAATGCATAACCGCATGTGTGGAAAATACAAGTAAACAAAATAAATTCTTGATTTCAACCAACACACAATAAAGACATATATCAATGAATAACTCATAAATATAAATCAATAAGTAGTTGAAACAAGAAACATATAAAACAATAAATGTATCTCCTCCTATCATGAATGGCCCAACAAAACAAAAACGAGATAAAAAGGTAAATACAAAGTGAAGCACCTAAATACAATCTAGTCTCCATAAGCTCCACCAAACAAAAATGCTCTTCCCCTGAAAACAAAAACTCTATAAGTGCTCAAAACCAAAATATACTCCCTCTTTTTGTGACGGAATGCCAATGGGCAATCAAAATCCATCATCAAAAGGAGGTGGCGGTGAGGATTGTCGAAACTGTGCCAACTCTGCGTACAAAGTACGAATCTCATCGAGCACATCCACCAAAACCTATCTATGAGCCGCCTGAACGGTTAAGACATGATCCAACGTACGTCGAATGTCTGAATCATTCGAAGTAGTCGGTGGAGGAACATCAACATTAGTAGCAGCAGCATCAGACGCCTCAGCCGTATCAGCACCTGTAGAAGAGGGAGGAGAGGGAACAACATCAGATGACCCACCTCTAGGACGCGTAGAGCCAACTCTCAAGTGAGCAGCCCTCTGCCTAAGGAAGGTGGCACCTATGGGAGCTATGACATGAATGGGCTCACCGGTAGGGAAATCAGCTAAACCGAGAAACAACAAAATCCTATGAATGAAAATAGGATGGATAAGAGCATGAGCTACGGTAGAACTCCTATGCACTTCGTTCAAAGAACGAAGAAACAAATGAGGAAAACTGATAGACACATCGGAAACAAAAGCATACAAAAACACACATCGCTCAAGATGGATGGTGTGGAGATGAGAAATAGGCTACAAAGAATGACACACTATCCTAAAGAAAAGATAGGCAGTCTCAGTAAGCTCAGCAAACGTGATTCGAGGATCAGAACGTCACTGGATAGAAGACCCAGTGATGTAAGACATAATGTCATCTAGGGGTGGAGACTCCTCATAAGGATAAACAGGCTCCCTAACAACCGGAACCCCAAGAGCTTCAGCCACTATTTGAGGGGTAATGGTGAACTCAACATCTCGTATCCAACTCCTAACCAGGGTGTTGGAATCATAGACGTGGCAAGAGAGATTCGAAAAGAACTCTCTAATCAGGGCGGTCGGGGGTGGATGATCTACCTCTAACAAAGACAACCAACCTCTACTCTCAAGGTTTGCCCTAATGGCAGGATCTACCTCATCTAACACAATAGAACGCTCAGCCCAAATCTTTCTCTTATAGTTCAATTTCTCATAAACCTCTCTGCTTTTGTCATTCCTGAACAACTCACTCCTAGAGGGAGACTCAAAGGAAGTGGAGGGGGTCCTATGGGCTTTAGTCTTCCTAGGCACGGTGCTAGGAAAAGGACAAAGACACAAAGTAGAAAAAGAACAAAAAAACCAAGGGCAGATTGCATGTTAGCACAAAAAAAAATATAACAAAAATCTATATGATGCATGAACAGTTTAAATGTCATGATGCATGCTCTAATGCAGTGCAATTAAGTTTAAATTAAGTTCAAGTTCACAAAATTAGCTTGAGTATAGAGTTTCTAACAAAAACCCCAAAAATTTGAAAAACCACTTGTTCAATTTGTAAAAAATTGATCAATTGATCATCACACAAGATAGATAATATAAAATAATGATCAATTACATCAATTCAATAAGCCAGTTTCATCAATTGAAATCAATTTGAACAAAATCCCCAAATTCGGATAAATACAAACCCTAGAATTTTTAATTTCGTACAAAACACCAAATTGATCAAATTAAACATCATAGATCATGATTGGAACATTATAGGAACAAAACCCAATGATCAATTTTAGAAAAAATGGCTTGAATCATCAAAAACCCCAATTTTGAAAGATTCCAAAAATACCCAATGAAATGCATGAAATCATGAAATAAAATCCAAAAGGAAGGGCATAATGGACTTACCAGCTTATAGAGAGAAAAACCTTACAAAAAATCCGGAGGAAAACGACAAAAAATTTGTGGGCAAGCCTTGTCCAATTCAGAGAGAGAGAAAAGTTTGAAGAACTTTTTGAAAAGTAAGTTTGAACAAGTCAAACTCTGATTTTAAAAAACCTAATTCACGATTTTCTATTGATCGAAAATCAGTTTCGATTGATTGAAACAGACAAAGGCTTCTTTTAAAAATTTAAAATAATTTCAATTGATCGAAAAGCAAATTGGATCAATCGAAGCAGACAGAGGCTTCCTTAAAAAATTTAAAACAATTTTGATTGATCGAAAAACAAATTGGATCAATTGAAACAGACAAAGGCTCACAAAATTTTTGAGAAAAAAACACAGTTTTTGAAAATAACAAAGACACATTTTAGAAACACCTTAAAGCATTGAAATTGATGAACAAAATGCATGAGTATGTGAGGTAATGTATTTCAAAAACAACTATTTTAAACCCAGTTTTCCCAAAATTAAGATCATCAAACATTCTCCATAAATTCTCAAGTATCAAATCTGTTTTGCATAAAAACTCAAAGTATTTGCAAACTTGGTTGGTTAGACAAAGACACACACAATAACATGTACAATGTTTAGCAAAGAGTAACTTATGTAGTGTGTGCAACTAGCAAAAACTTGAGATATATGTGAGGTGATATGTGTATAGCGTTTAAACACAAAGTCTACAAAATTCATTACATAGAATTTGAAAGAGACTATTATCAAAAGAGTTACATCATATAACGTCCACATCTCCTAGATCATAAGCTTGCAATCGTATAAGTTTCTTGATTTTG
This sequence comes from Quercus robur, assembly GCF_932294415.1. Taxonomy (NCBI): domain Eukaryota; kingdom Viridiplantae; phylum Streptophyta; class Magnoliopsida; order Fagales; family Fagaceae; genus Quercus; species Quercus robur. Next base: position 84,264,683 of record NC_065537.1, read on the forward strand.
CCTCATATTTTATATACAAATTTTAAATTATTCAGAAATTTATTAAAATAGCCGGGATAATGTACACACCAATTTTAGCAATTATTTGATTTAGCTTTAAGTCCAATAATGTACACACCAATTTTAGCATTTAAACCGAGGCTACACCTTATGATCTTTTTGTGCATGTGCTACACTTTCTTGAGTACAAAATCTTACGATATGCACTAAGGTGTTCATGATTAGGTAGTGAACAGTGATGAGATGGTTATTTATGCATTTCTCTAAAGGTTCAAGTTCGACAGTCAAAGACATGTGACTTCAAGATCAAGACAAAGTGATCAAAACCATAAACATTTTTCCCACACAACATGCACTACAAAGCTTCAACTAATAAAGTGCAATAAGAAAGTTCATCAAAGCTAAACAAAGTACAAAAAACATGTTATGTGAAAATAAATTGACCAACCTTATTTTCAAAGACCAAGAAAATAGTGCAAAACACAACTTGCTTCCTTTTTCTTCCTTTTTTTTTAATTTATTTTTTTTATGTTTTGAAAAAAATAAACAAAAACAACCTAGAATGAAATGCATGAATGTTATGCAATGCAAATCCTAGAAACAAAGAAAACAAAAACCAAAGAACAATGGTCACAAAGAATAACTATGAAGCACAAGGACCATGTCAGAAGGACTCAATTAGGTTGAGCCTTTTGCATCCAAAACCTTTAGATGCACCACGAGCATTGGAGTTCGTATTCACATGGGAATGATTTCCTACTCTAGGATTGGAATAACGATTTAGAGCCTTTACCAATTCACCAATGAGTACCATAGGATCTTGTGCTTGAGGCACAGGTACTTTTGGTTTGTTTGCTTTCTTAGCAGTTTGAAGCTTGTATCAGTTTGGACGAATGTGTCCAGAATTTCCACAAAAATGACAAACCCATGCAGGCTTATCATGTGACTTGTCCTTAGAAAGGGTAGGCTACTTAGGTTTAGACTCTTTCAGTTTAACCCTAATCTTCCTAAGAGGTGTAACTTCTAAGGGTTTGACAACCTCACTCACACCCTCACTCACAGGGGGTTTAGAAGAAGATGAAGGGACAAAGATAGTGGAATTAGGTGCAGACACATTGATGCTTTCTACAAAACCTAACCTAGTTTTTTCAGAAGGAGACTTTTGAACACTAAGCATATGATCAAGTTTGGAACTAGCAGACCTATTAGATTTTTCTCTAGCAACAGAAAGCTCATGTTTCAAATTCTTAACTTTATCAAGCAAAAGCATGTTCTTAGTCTTCACATTATTCAAAAGTTCAGTAGTATCAAATAGTTTAACAAGCAAATTTTTCTTATCAAGCTCAAGAGATGCAATTTTCTTCAAGCCTAATTCAACATTCATAGCATCCTTTGTAACAACTTTGCAAAGTTTATTGTAGGCTTCTTGAAGATCTGCATCCTCAGAGAGTTCCCTATCAGAAGGGTTCTCTTCAGCAGATACACTTTTATTGACTACAGCAGTAGTAGTAAAAGTAATGAAGTTTCCATTCTAGTCACAACCAGACTCATCATCAGAAACTTCACCATCACTAAGGGTTGTAGCCATAGCCTTACCCTTAGACTTCAAGTAAGTAGGACATTCAGATTTTATGTGACCATATCCTTGACATCCAAAACACTGAGGACCCATAGAATTATTAGAAGATTGACTTACTTTTTCTCTAGGTTTATCAGTGTTGTTAACCTTAGTGGGATCATTCTTTCTAAAGTTTCTAGGTTCAGCAGTGTTCTTATCTCTTGCCCTTCTGTTGTTGTTTTTAAGGAAATTTCTAAAGTTTTTGGCAAGGTAAGCAATCTCTGTAGCAGAGAGCTCATCATCAAATCTACCAACATCAACTGAATTAAGAGCCATTGATTTGGATTTGCTAGTTTTAGGTAGGTCTAACTCATAGGATTGAAGAGATCCCACAAGTTCATCAACAAGGATGGAGTTCACATCCTTACTCTCAGTGATGACAGTCACCTTGGGTCTAAAATCTTCAGTCAAAGATCTAAGAATCTTCCTAACAATTTTAGGTTGATCATAGATTTCACCCAAATTATATGCAGAATTAACAATATCATTAAGTTTAGCATAGAATTCATTAAAAGATTCATCATCAGACATCCTAATGCTTTCAAATTTAAAAGTTAATTGCTACAATTTATTGATTTTGATAGCCTTTGTGCCTTCATGCACAGCTTGGAGGATATTCCAAGCAGTATGAGCAACCTCAATATTAGAAATTCTCTTAAATTCCTCCATAGAAACAGCATTAAAGATAGCATTCATAACTTTGCTATTGAACACGGCTGCTTCTTTTTGAGAAGTTTGCCACTCACTAACAGGAGTAGTGGGCTTCTCCCATCCGTATTCGACGGAGTTCCAGACTCTCTCTTCAATTGACTTCAAGAATACTTTCATCATTACTTTCCAATAAACATAATTATTCCCATCAAAGTGAGGAAGAATAACAAGAGAATGTCTGTGTTCCATGACAACAAGGGTCAAGGATCAAGGATCAGCTCAGAGATCAAAAGATCAACAACAAGAGAGCAACTCGCTCTAATACCATTTGATAGTTTTAGATCCCTTAAAAACACAATTGGATTAATCTAGGTAATTTGCCAAGTTATTACTTAGTTCAAATTCCAAATCTAGGTTATTACAATCAAACAATCATATCATGCATAGCAGCGAAAATATAAATAACACAATGATATGATCACCTAGGAAACCAATCCGGTAAAAACCTTGGGAGGATTTAACCTAGCTATCCTCAAGGTAAACTTGAATCCTCTATGAAAGAATCGAAATTTTACAAAAGGACTTAGACCACTAACATCCTATTGCTACTCACCAGTAGAAACTTACTGACACAACCACGTGCAAGCTTTGAGACCACGGACTCCTTCTTTCTTGAATTCTCCAGCAAGTACAAGCACACTTGCTTGTGTTTCTTTAAGTTCTTATGGCAGCAATTGAATGATCATCAAGTTCTTGAACGAATCTCCTTCTTGATAATCCTAAGCTTGTGTAAAGGAAAGCTCCTCACAGATCTCACAAGAGATTTACACAAACAACAATATGAGTAACAATAAAACGTGGCTAGGGTTTGCCTTATATACTTAGGGCAAAAATACAAAACCCTAAACATTTTTAAATGAACTAGGGTTGAGTTGGAATTCTGCAGAAAACGCATTCTGCCCAAATTTCGATTGATCGAGCCTAAGCTTTGATCGATCGAACCAGGCCGAATTGCACTTTTAATTCTGCATCAACTTAAATCCAACTTTACATAAAAGACACAACTTTGAGCAAGTCTAAACACGATTAAACATCTTGTTTTGATTATGGTTTGCCAACAATACACATTAGAGTTCTAAATACATAAGTTTCTAAGTCTTTAGAACCTAACAATAACCATATAGTACAAGAAAATGCTGATAAGGCCATTGAGGAAATTTATTGAGGAAATTTTTTAAGGTAAATAGCATGGAAAGAAATATTTAACTGAACATTCAGTGCAAGTCAACATACGAATAAATGTGTACAACTGAGGTTATCGATGGTGGGCACAAGGTGTGTGACTATGTTCCCAACCACGGTTCCATTTTGGAACCAGCGTCCATTGCCATTTTCTTGAAAGAAAGTGAATTGGAAGTCATCTAGTATGCATTACTATTAAGAAGTAGTGTACTCTCATTGATTTTGAAATATATGTTTTCATAAATTAGAGTTAGCATAAGGCAATATGTTAGTACCAAGGTATCTTGCGAACTATACCAAATCCCCTACGTTATTGTGTGCTCAAGTGGGAGATGTAAGTTCCTGAAGTGATAATATCATAACACAGTACGCCTTGATGTAATGTGATGAGGATAAAAAGGAGAGAGCCTCATACTGACGGTGTTATGCTGTCTTCAATAAATAGACGGAGCAATAGCTGACGGTTGGATTTGATGGCCTCCAAGACTGACGGTTTTATCAAGTGACGCCCAAAAAGCTGAAGGAGATGCGTTGAGGCAGACGGTCGAGTCATGAAGTCGACTTGCTTCCCATGTGATAAGTCAAGAGTTGACTTGTTTCCCACGCAAGAGAATATTCAAAGGGACTCCTATAAGGAAAGGATCCCGGAAATTACGCCCAAAAGGACTCCTATAAGGAAAAGACTTCTACTCCAAGGAAAAGAGGGATGACCCTCGCTACTATAAAAACTTTAGCACTCTCGTTACCCGAGGTACGCATAATTTTACCCTCTCTAGCACTCTAGAGCAGTGAGAATAGTTCTAACTTGACCTTCGGAGGGTATTTGGCCGGTACCACACCGGTACACTCCGCTAGGTTATTCCTTTTCGTTGTGCAGGTGCCGTTTGCGATCGAGTGAGGAGCGTGTGACTCATTGGTGGTATTGTTTTCGGTATCATCAGTTGGCGCCGTCTGTGGGAAGGCTTTAGCACGTTCTCGCCTTCAAGACAAGAGAGTTACATGGTACTCACTCGCTCAATGGCGACCAACAACGACATTCAAGAAGAAGAAACTCCTACAACCGCGCTTGAAAGACAGGTGAGGACTCTCGCCGCCGCCGTGGAGCGCCTCACGAAGCAAAATCACGACCTAGAAGAGCAACTGAGGCAGAAGGATGCAGCTCCCAACAACCAAGGAGCAGAGCAGGAAGGAACCAGCGCTGACAGGAGAAACCAGGAAGGACCCCAGGCCAGCAACGCCCCGAGCAAACCTGAACGACAGAACACGAGCATCCCCTCCCTCGCGGAAACCACTCCGCCCCTCGTTCTCGCGGAGATGCAAGCCATGAAGGAACAAATGGAGGTTATGATGAATGCTCTCAAGGGACGAGTATCGAGCGACCTTGACGACCTTGTCAACCGAACGGACTCGCCGTTCACCACTACCGTCAACGCCTACCCATTGCCAAGTAAGTTCCGCATGCCGCAGATAGACAGTTATGACGGGGTCAAGGATCCACTGGACCACCTGGAGACCTTCAAAACCCTAATGCACCTTCAAGGAGTAGCGGACGCCATCATGTGCAGGGCCTTCCCTACAACGCTAAAGGGCGCAGCAAGAATTTGGTTCAGTCGACTGGCCCCAAACTCCATCAGCACCTTCAAAGAACTCAGCGCTCAGTTTACCGCACACTTTATTGGAGGCCATCGGTACAAGAAGTCTACGGCTTGCTTGATGAGTATGAAGCAGCGAGAAGACGAAACTCTAAGAGCCTACATCTCCCGTTTTAATAAAGAGGCGCTCTCGATCGACGAAGCTGACGACAAGATACTTGTCGCGGCATTTACAAATGGGTTGAAGAAGGGCAAGTTTTTGTTTTCCATATACAAAAACGACCCAAAAACTATGTCAGAAGTGCTTTATCGTGCCACAAAGTATATGAACGCTGAAGATGCACTCTTAGCTCGGGAAGAGAGGCCTAGAAAAAGAGAACGGCAGGAAGACGGTCGGCAGGACCAAAACCGAAAGAAGGCAAGAACCGCGGACCGAAGGGACGAAAGACGCCCTAAACCCCCGGGGGGAAGGTTCACAAGCTTCACTCCGCTGACAGCCCCGATAGATCAAGTCCTTATGCAGATCAAGGACGAGGAATCACTGACGTTCCCAGGAAAGCTGAAGAGTGACCCCAACAAACGTTCCCGAGATAAGTACTGCCGATTCCACCGCGACCACGGCCACGACACAGCAGATTGCTATGACCTCAAGCAGCAGATTGAAGCCCTTATTAGACAAGGAAAGCTGCAGAGATTCGTTAGCAAGGAGAGGGCGGATCCCCCCGCACAAGACCAGCACCCCCGACGGGACAATGAGCGACCAAGGCCCCCAATTGGGGATATAAGGATGATCGTAGGAGGGATGACCGCTGCCGGGTCATCCAAAAAGGCCCGTAAGACCTATCTCCGGATGATACAGAATGTTCAACTGACGGGAGCTGTGCCGAAGATAGCAAGAAGAGAAGGTCCCATAATCGGATTCTCAGAAGAAGACGCGCGACGCCTTCACCATCCACATGACGACGCACTCGTCGTCAGCTTGCGTGTAGGAGATTACAATATGCACCGGGTGCTCGTCGACAATGGCAGTTCAGCAGATATCTTATACTACACCGCGTTCCAGCAGATGAGGATCGACAGGGGGCGACTGATCCCAACAAATGCCCCGCTAGTCGGCTTCGGCGGGAGCCGAGTATTCCCATTAGGCGCGGTCACCTTATCCGTAATTGTGGGTAATTACCCCCAACAGATAGCCAGGGACGTGACATTCTTGGTTGTTGATTGCTCATCAGCTTACAACGCTATCCTCGGGCGACCCACGCTCAACTCATGGAAGGCAGTAACCTCCACCTACCACCTAATGATTAAGTTCCCAACTGACTACGGAGTAGGGGAGTTGCGCGGGAGTCAGATGGCCGCGCGCGAATGTTACATAGCCATGGTGGAAATGGAGGATCAGGTTCAAACTTTAAGTATAGAAGAGCACCGGACGGTAACGGAGCCGGTTGAGAAGCTAGAAGAAATACCCCTTGACAGTTCCGATCCTGGCCGAACGACCAAAATTGGAACACTCGCTAACCCCACGACCCGTCAAGAGCTCATAACATTCCTTAGGCAAAATCAAGACGTATTCGCATGGGGTCATGAAGATATGCCAGGAATAGATCCTTCAATCATGGTGCATAAGCTGAATGTGTCGCCCGCCTTTTCACCCGTCAGACAAAAGAAGAGGGTGTTTGCCCCGGAGCGAGACCTAGCCATAGCAGAGGAAGTCAGAAAGCTACGGGAAGCAAGCTTCATCAGGGAAGTGTACTATCCCGACTGGTTAGCAAATGTAGTAATGGTGAAGAAAGCGAGCGGGAAATGGCGGATGTGTGTGGACTTCACCGACCTTAACAGAGCTTGCCCCAAGGATAGCTACCCCCTACCCAGGGTCGATGTCCTAGTAGACTCCACGGCCCGACACCAGTTGCTGAGCTTCATGGACGCTTTCTCAGGATACAACCAAATCCGAATGCACGAAGCCGACCAGGAGAAAACGTCGTTCGTAACTAGCCAAGGCCTATTCTGTTACAAGGTCATGCCCTTCGGCCTCAAGAACGCAGGCGCAACGTACCAAAGGCTCATGAACAAAATGTTCGCACAACAGATTGGGAGGAATGTCCAGGTCTACGTGGACGACATGCTAGTTAAGAGCCGGAGGGAGGAAGATCATCTAGGAGATCTCAAAGAAACATTTGATACACTCCGCTCCTACAATATGAAGCTCAACCCAGGGAAGTGCGCCTTTGGAGTAACGGCAGGAAAATTCTTGGGATTCGTGGTGTCTCAAAGGGGAATCGAGGCGAACCCGGATAAGATCCGAGCCATTATGGAAATGACACCGCCAAGAAGTATAAAGGAGGTGCAGAGCCTAAATGGAAAAATAGCGGCACTTAACAGGTTCGTGTCAAGAGCAACGGACAAGTGTTTGCCATTCTTCCGGACATTGAAAAAATCCTTTGAATGGACCAACGAATGCCAGCAAGCGTTCGAAGAATTGAAGATTTACCTCTCCTCTCCACCGTTGTTGAGCCCGTCGCAGCCGGGAGAAGAGCTTTTTCTCTATCTGGCCGTCTCCCCCGCAGCTGTTAGCGCAGCCCTGATGAGAGAAGAAGAAAGAGTGCAAAAACCCGTATACTACGCAAGCCGAGCGCTTCGCGGTGCCGAGGAAAGATACCCGCCGATGGAAAAACTTGCCTTCGCATTAGTTACGGCAGCCCGAAAGCTCAAACCGTACTTCCAAGCTCATACGGTAAATGTCCTGACTGACAAACCTTTACGGCGAGCAATGAGCAGCCCCGAGGCCGCGGGCCGACTGGCATTATGGGCGATCGAGCTAAGCGAGTTTGACATTCAGTATCGTCCGCGGACCGCCATCAAGGGACAGGCTGTCGCCGACTTTATAGCTGAGTTCACCCATGACGAGGACCAGGGGGCAGCAGAGTCCCCTCAATGGAGCATACATACGGACGGATCATCCAACAGGCAAGCCGCAGGGGCCGGCATTGTGTTGCTATCACCTGAAGGAGACACCATTGAATGTATGGTCCGTCTAAACTTTCCCGCCACCAACAATGAATCAGAATATGAGGCTCTGATAGCAGGACTCGACCTTGCCAAAGCAGCAGGAGCCGCAAGGGTAGTCGTCTACTGCGATTCACAGGTTATCACCAACCAGATAAATGGAGACTACGAGTGCAAGAGCGAAAAGATGAAGAAATACCTTGACGAAGTAAGGACAAGAGTGGGCGACCTAGAAGCCAAAATCATCCAGATTCCCAGAGAGGAAAACGAGCGAGCAGACCGTCTCGCGAAGGCCGCCTCAGCAGAACGAATGGTCGTCCCTGGTAATGTACTCTCCTTTGTACAGCTTTCCCCGCTAATAGATCTCAGCAATATGCAGGAAATATGCTCCGACAGCGGCTGGGCAGCGCCGTTGGTTTCATACCTAAAAAGCGGGGTCTTACCGGACGAAAAGGAAGCCGCAAGGAAGCTTAAAGTCCAGGCGGCAAGGTTCGTCCTGATAAAAGACGTCCTATACAAGAGAGGTTTCTCCCGACCGTATCTGAGATGCTTGGGTGCGGAAGAGGCGGACTACGTCATGAGAGAAGTACATGAAGGAATCTGCGGAAACCACTCAGGGTCCAGATCATTGGTACACAAGCTTGTACGAGCAGGGTATTATTGGCCCACTATGCAGAAGGACGCCGAAGCCTATGTCAGGGCCTGCGACAAATGCCAACGGTTCAGCAATATTATTAGACAACCAACCGAAGAGCTGACCCCAATGACAGCCCCATGGCCGTTCGCACAATGGGGATTAGACATTATGGGACCATTCCCTACAGCTATGCGGCAGCTGAAATTCCTGGTAGTAGGCATCGACTATTTCACGAAATGGGTGGAAGCTGAAGCTTTAGCCACGATTACGGAGAAAAACGTTCGGAGCTTCGTCTGGAGATGCATCGTATGCAGGTTTGGCATTCCTAGAGTCTTTGTCTCGGATAACGGAAGACAGTTCGACAACGACCATTTCCGGGATTTTTGCTCACAGTTGGGAATAAAGAACCACTACTCCTCCCCCGCCCACCCTCAAGCTAATGGACAAGTCGAAGTCACAAACCGATCCTTGCTCAAGATCATCAAGACTCGGCTCGAGGGGGCAAAGGGTATATGGCCCGAAGAATTGCCAAGTGTACTATGGGCATACAGAACGACGGCAAGAACACCAACAGGAGAAACACCGTTCCGCTTGACATACGGAAGCGAAGCAGTCATCCCGGCAGAAGTCGGACTCGCAAGCTATAGGGTACACAACCATGATGAGGACAAAAACGATGAAGCTATGCGACTACAGCTCGACCTAGTGGATGAGATCAGGGCAGCAGCAGAACAAAGGCTCGCTAGGTACCAGGATCGCATGGCCAAATACTACAACTCTCGGGTCCGACACAGAGACTTCCAAGTCGGAGACCTTGTTCTTAGGAAGGTCATGGGCGCCGCTAGGGACCCTACCCAAGGGAAACTCGGCCCTAATTGGGAAGGTCCTTACCGAATCTCGTCGTGGCAGAGAAAAGGGACTTACCACCTTGAAACATTGGAGGGACAGAAGCTACCACATCCATGGAACACCGAGCACCTACGGAAGTACTACCAATAGAAGCAGCAGCATGAAGACCAATTTCTTTTATTTTTCAGCAAATTATAGTTTAACTCCTCAGATTTATCGTTTACTTTAGTTTTTTCGCAACAATACTTTTTTTAGCCCAAGGGGCAGGGTTTGGTTTTAATTACTTTTATTTAAATGCATGGCAATAAGAGGAGTTTTATTCAGAAATCACTGAAGTATATCTTTCCTCCGACGGTCCACTAAGTTTACGACCCAAGAACGACTAAGTCCATAACTCACGGACCAAGAAAAAACCCGACGGACTAATGAAAGATGTTAAGGCATCAAGGCTAAAAAAGCCAGAAAAAACAATGGTCCGAGAAGGCTAAAGCTAAAAGCTGACGGTCCAGTAGAAATATGGATCAAGCCTTCAAAACCGACGGACCAACGGAGATGTCAAAAGGCATCGAGGCTAATCGCCATCAAAATAACGGACCGAAAAAGCTAAAGCTAAAAGCTAACGGTCCAATGAATAGAGTTCTCATATGGATCGGGCCCTCAAAACTGACGGTCCAATGGATGAAAATTTATATGGTTGACGGTCAACTTACTGACGGTCTTACCAAAAAATGAGACTACTTACAAATAAATTTCTCCAACCAACAAGCCTGTAAAGATGACGAGCTAACCAAAAAGGCTAAAATACAAAATAATAGACGATCACATTAAAATTAGTCAAACAATAAAAAGACAAGTGTATATGTGCAAAGTAACGGACAACAAGGGATAGATTGAATTACAAACGAAAAGCCCCAACAAACATACGGGCACTTAAAGACATTGTTCAAGAATTACAACTAATGAAGGATTAAGCGGCAGGAGCGTCCTTGGAGACCCCGTCAGCTTTATCCTTCACAATCTGATCTGAAGGCCCAGCAGGGGTAGCAACAGCAGGCTGGGCCAGAACAACCCCAGCGTCGTTAAGCAAGGAATCCAAGCTAAGGGGTTCGTCATCTCTGTCAGCGGCAGGAGTCATTGGAACGGAAGTGTCCATGGTGATTCCAGACAGATCCAGCTCCGGATAAGCTAACGACACTTGCTTCAGACAATCATCAAAACCTGCGCCATAGTAATCAGCACAAGAGTCGATGAAGGACTGAGTTGTCTTGAACTTTTCAACTGCGTCAGCCCCAGCCGTCACCACCTGCGCACGCAGAGACGAAACCTCCTCCTCAAGTCTCTTCTGCTCACCCTCTGCTTCTCCTAGCTTCTCCTTCACATCCTTCAGGTCTGTGTTTAAGAGACGGACGGCCTCCTTGTATTGCGCCTGCTGATCCATCAAGGTGGAGTTGTGCCTCCTCACCCGAGAGACGACACCTTCTTTGGCCATGCAACGATCTTGGAGTGCTTTAACACGAACCAAGGCCTGAAGGAAATACAACCGTCAGCTATTAAGCAAGGAAAAATATCAGATTAATCAAAGTAGGAAACATACCCGTGCAATATCAAAGAAGGCTGACGCCCCCAGGTCATCCGTCCCAAGCTGAGCACAAGGATCCAGATCCGTCTGTTTGATAAGAGACTCCAGACTCTCGACAGCATGATCTTTGTGAGTCAGCAAGCAACGGGGCCCCTCAACGACAGGACCAGAAGAAGTCATCACTCCTTTCCCAGCACCGTGACTAAGCTTGGGAGGTGACTTCTGGGAGGGCGCGTCCGTAGGAGTGACGGCCACCTTCTTGGAAGGAGGATTATCCTTTCCGTCAGATTTCCTCTTGATTGAGCCCTTCAAAGAGGAATGAGGAGTTGACGCTCCATCCTTCCCCTTAGCTTTATCTTCTTCCTTCTTACGGGCGGCAGCGGCCCTCACCCTTTGCTTCGCAGCCTCCATCTCTGCAAAAAGAAAGCCAACGGATAAGTAATCTGACGGATGAATAGTAGCAGACGGATTAAATAACGCATTTACTTACGTTTTCTTGAAAAGTCTTCCAACTTCCGTGCTTCGACCGTCGGCTCAGGACCACCACAATACAAATGTAGAGTGTCTAGGGTTATCAAGTCCCTACACCTACGTTGCTCAAGTGAGATGGTGAGTATCCGACGGATGAAATCCCTCTGTTCGTCAGACACCTCCGGACGAGTGATGGCTGAGACAAGGAAACAGTGTTAAAAAGAGACGGTGAAAATGAAAAGCGACGGTAAAAAGAAAGAGACGGGGGCAACCTGACTCCCTAATATAAGCCCAAGTGTTATCAAAATAACCCCCGGGCAACTTATCCCATTCATCCGGGCGACACACCCAGTCCGTCCCTTTAACAAAGAAAAATCTATTTTTCCAATTCCTATTTGAATCCGGCATATCAAACACCAATCTTAAGTTCTTTTCACGAGGTGCGAAGTGATATGTCCCCTTGGCGGATACTTTGTGCTGGGGTCTGTAGCAGTAAAAGAACTCGTCTAGCGAAAGTTGACGGTTCCCCCCACTCAAGCGACCCCAAAGAACCTCAGCTCCGATAAAGATCCTCCAGGCATTCGGAGAGATCTGGCTGACGGACAATCCTAAGAAATCCGCCAGCTGACGGTGTAAAGCCGTCAGTGGGAGCCTAAGGCCAGCTGCGAACATGGCGTCATACATCCCCACATCAGCCGTCCTCCCTGTATAACACTTCTCATTCTTTTTAGGGAGACGGAGGGGAATGTGATCTGGGATCTGGAAACGGATACGCAACTCAGAAAAAACTCTGTTGCTCATCTTTGGGAGAAATTTATTGACGGCCCACTCCTCTGGAAGGATGAAGGGACGGTTACCTCCAGAACTCCCTGAAGTTCCCTCACTGGACTCTTCGTCATCCTCATCCTCATTACCGTCACTACTAACCTCGCTACCGTCACCCCTATCTTCGTCACTATCGATCTCTACGTCACCTTCCTCCCAGGTCCCGTCGTCAACAACTTCCTTGTCGACCCTCTCGACCTCAACCTCACTTAACACCTCTTCCCTGACTCCCTCAACACGGTCCTCTACGTCAATACTAAGGGATTGGGCGGACGTTTCTCTTCCTGACGACTCCAAAAAGCCGTCGGACTCTTGACCTGAGCCAAAGACTTCGTCGTAGCCCGCTCCATCGCGGACTGACGACTGATCACTCGACGCGTCACTTGACATCTGACTACCTACAAGTGACGGATACACCCTAAGTTCCTAGACTGACGTTCTCAATAAAAGAAAAATTCTTGGGCAAAAATAAAAATAAAAAGGAAGCAGAAAGGAAAAGGAACTTACAGGTGAAATAGATCTTGAATAAATAAAACAAAGTGTGACGGTATTGGTAAGAGCTGACGGAGCGAATCGTGAGTAAAAGCGACGGGTTCTCTCTTGAAAGATCTTCGAGGTTGAAATAGCGAAATAAGGCTGTGAGGCGTGATATTTATATAAGGGGAAAACGCACGAAACGCGAGGCGACGCCTGTGCCAGAAACGAGACCAACTATCGCGCGCCACGTGACCTTGCATTGAATAGCTCGCGACCCGAGGAATCATTCGTAATTCTTCTTTAGAAATAACTCCACATGCTGACGGTTCTAAACGTCAAGCATATAGAGTAGGGGGCAACTGATGAGGATAAAAAGGAGAGAGCCTCATACTGACGGTGTTATGCTGTCTTCAATAAATAGACGGAGCAATAGCTGACGGTTGGATTTGATGGCCTCCAAGACTGACGGTTTTATCAAGTGACGCCCAAAAAGCTGAAGGAGATGCGTTGAGGCAGACGGTCGAGTCATGAAGTCGACTTGCTTCCCATGTGATAAGTCAAGAGTTGACTTGTTTCCCACGCAAGAGAATATTCAAAGGGACTCCTATAAGGAAAGGATCCCGGAAATTACGCCCAAAAGGACTCCTATAAGGAAAAGACTTCTACTCCAAGGAAAAGAGGGATGACCCTCGCTACTATAAAAACTTTAGCACTCTCGTTACCCGAGGTACGCATAATTTTACCCTCTCTAGCACTCTAGAGCAGTGAGAATAGTTCTAACTTGACCTTCGGAGGGTATTTGGCCGGTACCACACCGGTACACTCCGCTAGGTTATTCCTTTTCGTTGTGCAGGTGCCGTTTGCGATCGAGTGAGGAGCGTGTGACTCATTGGTGGTATTGTTTTCGGTATCATCATAATGCAAAAATTATTTTATATAGTGGTTGTATGTAGCCTCTCTCTCATAGCACGTGGGCACCATACACTATGAGAAGTGGATTCATATTGCTGCTTTATATGATGCACCCCCATTGAAATGAAGTCTACTTCACAATATGGTTGTGTGAATTGGTGATGTGTTGCAACCCTTGAGAGAGGCATAACTTTTCAAAGTGTTGTTACTCTCCTACTTCAAAAAATTCCTCTATATATGATCACCATCCTCATGAAACTGTCATCCTTTCTCTTGGACCAACAAAGATTATTATTTGTTAATGTTAGCCACATCTACTCTATATTCCAAAAAAAAAAAAAAACTAATCAATTACAATTGGAATTTCTCGTAATCATTTACATAACTTGTTTGACCTAATAAACATTCCATGTGAGATTCAATACATGCCCGCACAACAAAATTTTATCTAATCCATATAATTCGAGATATTGCAATCTCTCTCATTTAAATTCTTGATATTGTTTTAGGGTTCACGTTGTGTTGTGGTGCCTCTCTAAACCACTTGATGTTGTAAGTTATGAAAAGCTTAGACAAACATAGACTTAAAAAGTAGACCTAATTCATATTGCAACAATAGTAATAACATATTCAATGAGAAAATTAATATTAAAACATGAGGAGGTCATTCCACCTAAAACAGAGAATATAGTCCATGGAGCACATTAAAAAAAAAGCAAAACTTAAATCACAAGTTGTTATGTATCATTGCTAAAATTTAAACAAGGTTAAGAGCTCTAAATCAACTAGCAAATGCTCTAAAAATGCCCCTTCAAAATAATGTTATATTTTCATGCATAGTTAAAACTGTTAGATGCTACTATATAGTTGATGATCGGTGGTTTGCCAAGACTTCACATGAGCTCAAGTGCTCAACGGAGTCAAGCCAATCCTTTGACCAACCAAGTGGCCAACAAGCCTAAACAGTAAACACTTGATTGAACTATGCTAAGATTAGATGGTCAATGGGGTGCAACTTAGTCAGACCAAACTAACGTCGCTGAAGCGTTAATTTGGCCAGACTCTCTCTCTCTCATAACCCAGACAACACTAGTATAGCATTCATAATTCACACACAAACTGTTATAACCCACAAAGGTATGTTTCGATTGAATTTATTTTTGCTGAAACTGAAAACTGAAAACTGAAAATACTGTAGTAATATAATTTTTAAATATATAAATAGTATTATGAGACCCGTAAATAGTGTGTAAACAAGACATGAACAGTATAAAACAGTATTTTTTGTCCCCTGTACAGTAAAATCACATGATTTTACTGTTTACATGCAAAAAAAAAAAAAAAAACGTTGCAAAATGTAAACGTAGGATTAAGTTGAATCCAAACAGATACAAAGTAACATTCACGTCTCATTGAAAAAAAAAGAAAAAAGAAATAAAAGAAGTAACATTCACGTCCGTACAACATATATTTATTCCTTCCAATTCACATGATTTGACGTTTCACACCTAATGTGAACCACAAACAAATAATAAGAATTATCTCAATGCAACACGAGTGTAGAAAAGCAATGCTACAAGTGTGCACCACAAATATTTCATGGTGTTAGTGCACCTGTGAAACTCAGTCCATAATTCAGATTCCTATAACATTAATCCAAAAGCTCAAGAATTAGAATTATATGGCTTTGTTTCTTATCCAAAAAATAAAATAAAAAATAAAATTATAATTGTCTGCATAGTAGTTTTACTTTTCTTTTTTGCTGGATTGCAGTAGTTTTACTTTTAGGGATTTTTGTTGGAAATGAAAATTTTTTGTTAAAAGTATTATAGATAGATGTAAAAGTTAGCTGAAATAGTATAGTAGGGCTCATAAATAATATCAAAAAGTACAGTAAAACTTATGAATAGTAACAAAAATAAACTAAATAATAAAATAAATTGATAAAATTAAACATGCCAAATTAAATACTTACACGAACAAAAACTATCCTGACATAACAACAATTAAAATCTGCAGATTTGTCCAGAAAAGGCACATGATCTTAAACTCTATTTTGGGCGTGGGGGGCCTAGGCCAAGTCATTCTGTTGGTGTAACCATGCGTACTATTTTGCCCACACAATGAGAGAAATGATTTCTAGCAGAGTAACCTGAGTATCGAATAGGCAAGAGTATATACCTCCAGATAAGTCTCTAGCCAGTACAGTTCACCATGCTACTAACTATTGAAGTGCCAAAAAAAATAAAAACAAAAACTTATTGAAGTGCTATATAATAGCTTTTAAAAATATTATAAAATTTTCCCTCCCTAATATTATTCAAGAAATAATTCATCTTAATTCTAGATAGTTCCCCAAAGTACAATTATGGAGTCACTTTACGAGAGCAGGCGCTGGGTTATATGTCTTGCCCCACGGACAGATTTAATTTGATTAAAGTGGTTGATTGTGAATAACGAATAGATAAAATAATGCTTAAAGAGTGTCTACCAC
This sequence comes from Quercus robur, assembly GCF_932294415.1. Lineage (NCBI taxonomy): Eukaryota > Viridiplantae > Streptophyta > Magnoliopsida > Fagales > Fagaceae > Quercus > Quercus robur. Next base: position 84,281,036 of record NC_065537.1, read on the forward strand.
TCATTGTCCACAATTTTAATATGCTGTGAATAGGTATGAAATTGGCTATATTGCTAGATAAGTGAAAAAAAAAAAAAAAAAAAAAAAAGATGCATCTTTTCATAAATTATAAATTCTAACTGTGATATTTTTAATTTTTTTAATATTATTTATTTTTCAAATAATTTGATAGGACAGAAGATTTAGACAAGATTTTAATGTCTTTCAAAGAGATGATTTTTATTTTTGTTTTGCTGAATCCATCAAGGAAATGATTTGAGATCAAGGTTAATGATTACCATATGAAAAATAAGGTTGTTGGAATATTCCAAAAAAAAAAAAAGTCAAGAATTGTAGCCAATAATTCTCAGGGACAGCTAGACGTCATGCTTCAAAAAAATCCACGTCATTCATTCAAATTTTCTTTCCCCCTCTCTTAGAACAACTCTTACTTAGAAAAAAAATATATTAAATGGATTTTTGTGTAACTATATATGAACAATTGATTTTTTTTTTATTATAAAAAATACATTAATTCTACCTATAGTTTGGGAGCTGTTTAAACTAAATCCTACATAATGCAAAGTTTCAATTAAAACTCCCAAATTTCAAAATTATTTTTACTTTTGTCCCCTCAAAACCACTCTTGATTATAAGTAACGAAAAATTAAGTAAATTGTACTTGACAGTCTAGACACTACTTTGGCCATTAATGAAACATAAAGAAATAATAAAAAAATTAAATGTAAAATGAATAGTATTGCAATTATGTATTTTTACACAATTTTACATAATTTGATGTAAATGAATTTTAGATTTGATTAACTAGAATATGTTACTTTTCTACTCTACAGAGGAGTCTCACCATGCGTGTTGTTTTGCTTACATAATGATAGAAATAATTTCTAGCAGAGTACCAGAGTATCCAATGGGCAAGAGTATATGTACCTCCAGATAAGTCTCTAGCTTGTACAGTTCACCATGCTACTAAGTACTAACTATTGAAGTGGTTTGCTAAAAATAAAAAATAAAAAAAAACATTTGAAGTGGTATTTAATGGTTGGTGTTATGGGAAAGTATTACTCTTAATACAACTTACCGTGGTTAAATATATATTTATACACCTTACTATGTTACTAGTTTTAAAAAATATTATAAATTTTTTATCTCCTTACTCTTTTATAACTACCTAAGCAATTTTGTTAAAGTGGTTGATTGTAAATAATAAATAAAATAAAGTAGTGGGTAGAAATTAGATATATTGCTAGATTTATTTAAAATCTAATGGTAAGAAAAAATTGTCCGCTTTGGAAGTTAATAAAATTTTGATTATTTCCAATTTCCAATACTTCTTTAAATGAGGTGACAAACAAAAATGCATCATTTCATAAATTATAAATTTTAACTATGTGACATTTTCAATATTCACTATTATTTGTTTTTCAAATAATTTGATAGGATAGAATATGAAGACAACATTTACTGATGATTTGAGATCAAGGTTGATGATAACCACTTTCTCAAAAAATAAAAGGTTGATGATAACCACATGAAAAAAAGTTGTTGGAATATTCAAGAGTTTTAACCAATAATTAATTTTAATTGTCAGGGACAGCTGGAGATCATGCTTCAAAAAGTCCTCTATATAACTTTTGGTATCTGTAGCTAGGTTTTAATTATAACTAATATGATTTTTATTACTTGTTGTCAATAGTAATTAACTGATGAGGGGGCAAAAATATTCTCAAAAAAAAAAAAAAAAAACTGAGGGAGCAAATTGAAACTATATATATATATATATTGAGGAAGAAAACGATTTCAAAAATTGATTGCTATAATTGAAATTTTCTAAAATTTGGGTTTTAATTTGAAACTATCCCCAAACTCTAGGAGGAATCATCTTTTTTTTTTTTTTTTTTAATTTTAAATTTAAAAAAATAATATTGATAAAAAAAAAAGGGGGGGCTACAACCTCATCACGTCCATTTTGATGAGGTCTCACATATTTGTCCCCAAAATAAGTTAAATAATTTAGGATATTCAATGGGTTATAAGTGATGATATTACAAAACTTATAATAAAGTGAACAATTGTGTCTGTTTGGCCAATTTATTTGTTTAAAGGTGAAATAAAAAGTGGATTTAAAATTAAAATAAATAAATAAATATGTGATCTGGTAATTAATTATGAAGTGCTTATAAATTATTGGCTTATTTAAAAGTTTTTGAAAATGTCAATCGCACAAGTATTTCTTATTTTATATTAAAAAAAAATTGATGCTCTATTTTTTGTTCAGGTATACAATCTGCATTCAAAATTAAATACCTAAATGAATCATTTCACTCTACTAACTAAATCAAATTTAAAAGATTCTTTCTTTATTATTTGCAAATTTATTTGAACAGTTTTGAGTTATAAGAACAATAAATCTAAGATACAACTTTTGCTGTAATTTTTTTCACAACATGATGAAGTAATCAATTATGAGTATATAAACTTACCGCTTTTTTTTTTTTTTTTTTTTTTTTTTTTTTTTTTTTTAACTATTCACAATCGATATGTCATTTCAACAAATAGTACTAGAAGTTATAACAAAAGTCATATACTTAAGAAACTTTAAAATGTAGTTAAAAAAAAGGGTTTAACCTCATGGAAATCTATGGGACTGGTCTATCCTACAGTTTATCTTTATTCTTACTAATATTACGGATAAACTATATCAGTAACCCGTTTTCTCTATATATAGAAACCGAAGCTAGAAGGCTTGGAGGTATAGTTTTCAGCATAGCAAATTAGGTTAGCCATATGGGAACTCGAGCTCCTTTTCTGATATGTCTCCTGGCCTTAGCTGCCTTGTGTGATAGCACACAAGGTGCAACACCAGCCCATTATTCTGTTCCTTTTAACCGCACCATTTTCCCAACTGGTTTCATATTTGGAGCTGGTTCAGCTGCTTACCAGGTAAATATTGTAATGGGATTAGTCTGTTACTCTTAAAGAGTTGTAGAGAAACTCATAAAATTAAAGCATGTACACATGGTAGCATATAATGTTTGTTTGGTTTTCTTTTTTCTCAGTCTGAAGGAGCAGCATTCACTGACGGTAAAGGACTTAATGTTTGGGATGTTTTCACCAGGAAACAGCAAGGTCTCTTTCTCTCTTTCTCTCTCTCTCTCTCTCTCTCTTTCTCAATTGGATTAGAAATATCAAAGTGGTCCATAGGCTCCATATCCTTTTCCATAGACTATTAGTAACCTGCTACTTGCATGTATTGGCTAAGAAAATTGTTAAAAGGGTAAATTATAAAAACCTACCTGAGGTTTGGGGGTAGTACCAAACACGTCCAAAACCTTTTTTAAATGACCAATTTGGTCTTTAAACAGCAGTGAAGAGCGTGAGTTTGTGGGTAAACCGGCTCTGAAACCGTTTTAGTGGCAGAGGTTTTTGGTCCTTTGCTGAGTCTATGTGCTTGAGCTTGAGAATGAGAGAGAGATGTTTGATCTCTGTGAAGAAGAGAGAGAGCAAAAGAAAAGGGGAAAATGAAATTAACTAACGGGGTTTGGTTTACAAACGGCGTTAGTGTTTAGGATTAGTTTGGTCATTTAAAAAATTTTTGGATGTGTTTGGTATTATCTCAAATCTCAGTGTAGGTTATCGTAATTTAACCGTGTTAAAAATTTACAATCAGGCATGATAACAAATGTGATTAATGCCATAAATAATGTTAATGATAAGCCTTCATTTTTTTTGGTAGAAAGGAAGCTTTATTAAAAACTAAGTAGAAACAACACGATCAGAGTACAACCCAAATACATCCAAACTAAGCAAAAACAGCACCTCAGCTGGGGGTTCTAAAAAAATAACAAAATCTTGGGGCAAAAGATCACCCCTCCTAGCAAGGGTATCGGCACATTTATTTGCTTCTCGATAGTAATGTTGAATTTGGACCATTGGGATCTCCCTCAGCCACTTGAATGGCTATTATTCTTTTTCAAGAGGTCTACCACTACCTGAGCATCTAACTCAATAATCACTGCTGGAATTTTTAAAGTAATACATAGCCTGATACCGTCCCTTTAAGGCTCACAATTCTGCTGCCACACTTTAAACTTTAGCTTATACTTTAGCTTATTGCTATGATACTTGTTGAAGAATTAACACATTGTGGAGACTCCAAATGAGACCTCAAACACATGGAGACACTACTAAATTTAAAAACTTAAAACTACTTGTCCAATTATATTTATATAAATTCTTTGACTCATTTGGTCTCTCTCTCTCATTTTTTTATTTTTTATTTTTTATGTGAGATTTCTACTCACATGTATACATCCAACAAAATACTAAGAAAAATATAAGTAGAAGAGATTTAAGGATTTTCACTGGTCAAGTCTTTTTGTGTTCGATATCAATCTGCCACTAGACCCCAACTCCTTTAGTTTGTGAACTTCCACACCCGCTTTCCACAAATGGTTTTGAAACAAAATATCTTCATTATTTTTCAGAATTTGGATACATTAAACTCATAGCCATGTAAAGGACCTTTATGTGATCACAATAAAAATTTTCCCGTTTTGATTTGAGAAATTTTCACGATGGTCTACAGCAAAAATTGCGGATTATAGCAACGCAGATGTGGCACAAGACTTCTATCATCGTTACAAGGTATGCCCAAAAACTCCAATGACCATCTATACGTGTTTATCTGTTGTTTTTTACAATAAGTTTAAAGACAAATATTTTTTATATAAGTGTTGCTAAATGTAAAATTTGTGAGAGTTAATGGAAATATGAAGAAATAGAGTAGAGAGAGATAACATAAAGTTTACATGAATTGGCTGAGTGGCATATGTTCACGGAAGAAAATTTTGATGGCTACATCTTCACGGTAATCTCAATTCTACAGGGTATATGTAAAAAATTTGGAAGTAGAATTAGACATGTGTGGTCTGAGTAATATAATTGGACCTCTTAAAGCCAACATACAAACCTTTTTTTTTTTTTTTTGATACAAACCTAATAATGATACCTTTAAAAAAAATTAAAGTTGCTCTAATCATAACTTATTATCTTAATAGAAATGAAGAAATAATATAAAAAAATATTTTTTATTTTTATTTTCTAATTAATTTCTAAAAATGTTGCAGGAAGACGTACAATTAGTGAAAAAGATTGGTTTGGACTCCTTCAGATTCTCCATCTCATGGTCCAGATTGTTCCCAAGTAAGACCCTTGTTACACTAGATCAATCTCAATGATCAAAATTCATTGGCTATTGATGTGATCTCAGTTGGGTCCCATGACACCGACAGTGATCACAAATCTGGAAAAAACTTAGTTCATATTTGTCGTATTGCAAATGGGACATATGATAGCATTGAATAATGTACTTTTGTCTCCAGAGGGCAAAGTAAGTGGGGGAGTTAACCCAAAAGCTGTGACTTTCTACAACAACCTCATTAACGAGCTCCTCTCCAATGGTGAAGTTCGGAACTTTTCTTTTATTTTCAGCTAATGCAATGTTTCTAATGCTATACATATCAAACTATATGCTATACACAATGATGTGTAATCAAAGCCCTCTCCTTTCATGAAATGAGCTGAACACTTATTTCTATTAGAATTTAAAAATAATGGAATGTATTGGGAAAAAAAAATTATATATTTGCCTCATTCACTTAGCCAAAAATGGGGGAAAAAAAAGGAATAATTAGGTATAATTTGTTATGACCTTCAATGGGTTTATTAAAATGGTTTGAAAGAATTTTTAAAAAAAAAATTGAAAATTTCACTATTTTACTATTTTTAATTATATGCCATTTCTAAATTTGAATTCCCATTGGGCCGGGCGCGCAGGTATCACACCCTTTGTGACTTTGCTCCATTTTGATACTCCCCAAGCACTAGATGAGGAGTATGGTGCATTCTTAAGCCCCAAGATAGTGTAAGTCTAGACAATGGGACAAAATATATGCATTGCAATTCTTAAAATTAAGCTTGTGCAATATGAATAACTAATGACCATCTGGTTTTATCAATAGGGAGGATTATGTGGCTTATGTTAATTTTTGCTTCAAAACATTTGGAGATCGAGTCAAGCATTGGGTTACGATGAATGAACCAAATGGATGGACCATGTATGGGTATAGCTCTGGTTCTTTTGCACCGGGGCGATGTTCTAGCTATGCTGGAAATTGTACTGCTGGTAACTCAGCCACTGAACCCTACATTGTTGCCCATCACTTGCTTCTTGCTCATGCATATGCTGTGAAGTTGTATAGGGAGAAATACAAGGTTTGTATATATATATATATATTTTCGAAAAAAAATTACAAAGAGAAATAAACAAAAAGGATTATATTATAGTATTTCATTTTGATGAAATTTTTTTTTTCATATTTCCCACTAATAAACGTTGTAATGTTAATTTAACAAAGTGATTATGTCATGTTGGAAAAATTGTGATTGACTTTAATATGAGTGCAGCCACATCAAAAGGGAGAAATTGGGATTACAATTGTGACCCATTGGTTTATACCAAAAGACCAGTCTTCTAGCAGCAAAAAGGCAGCCTCCAGAGCTCTTGATTTCTTGTTTGGTTGGTGAGTATTGATTGTGACATAAATTTTTGGTCCCTTTGAGTACATGAATATCCCACGGATCGAGATCAGATGCAATTGGTATGGATGATTGAGATTTAAATTTGCAAAAAAAACTTTAAATCTCAATCGTTAATTATAAAAAATGAAGAAAAGTAAAAAAAATAAAGGTAAAAAACTAAAAAAAAAAATTGTGAAGGACTTGGGTGAATTGCACGAAGCAATTGCACTGGATCCCAATCCATATCCCACACAGTTATAAAGTCCATACAATGTTAGCAAGAGGATATATACATTTGATGTATGAGATAATTATTACTCTTCTTAAAAACAATTTTGTTTTCCCATCATTTTTTCCCCTATTTGTTCATATTTTTCTTTGAAAAATATTATAAATATTTCAAATTTTACTACATAATCTTTGAAAACTAACATAGAAATAAATGTGATTAGTAGGTGGCTATAACATAATAAATAAATGTCAGAATTAATTAATTATTTTTTTGTTATTGTTACATTGTAAATATTATATGGTAAAATTTATAGTAATATCACTCATTTTCTACATTGTAGTATTTATATGAAAAACTTCCATTAGCACAATAATTTAACACTATTATATATGAAAAAAAAAAAAAAAAAAAGTTACTGAAATATTATCCACTATTTGTATAGGTTTGCCCATCCAATCACATTTGGTGACTATCCCCAGAGCATGAAAGCAGCAGTAAAGGAACGACTACCCAGATTCACAGAAGCTCAATCCAAGTTGCTAAAAGGGTCCATTGATTTTCTTAGTATAAACTATTACACTTCAAATTATGCAGAAAATGCTCCCTCAGCCAACGGTGTCAACGTTACTTATCTCACAGACAGAGCAACCACTCTCACTAGTAAGCAAATAAAAATAATAATAATAATATCCTTTTCATTTTCTTTGCCATTCCAGGATTATAATACATTTTTCTTTGCTCCACAGCTGAAAAAAATGGGGTTTCTATCGGTACAGCGGTACATATTCTTCTATCTCTCTGTGTACTTACGCATTTGTGTTATTTTCTTTTTCATGTTGCTTGTATGCTATTTTTACCTAATCAATATAGTGCAAATTGTTTTGTAGACTGCATTGAGCTGGCTTTTCATCTATCCTAAGGGGCTTCGAGAGCTTCTGCTATATGTAAAGAAGAATTACAACGATCCAGTAGTGTACATAACGGAGAATGGTAACAAAACTTTTCCCTCATGTTTTTGCATTGTCTTAACTAATATTTTTAATGTAATTGATTGTGCTCTTCTTTTTGCAGGAATGGCTGATGCAAAAAATAGCTCCTTGTCAGTTAAAGAGGCCATCAAAGATAGTTTGAGGATAAGATACCATTATGGACATTTATCATATCTTTCACAAGCTATCAAGTGAGTGTCGATGAAAATAATGTCCTGTTATTTTCTACTTGATTTGTATTCATTTGGATGAGTTCATTTTCATCTTAAAATAGATTATACAACCTTTTAAAGTTTCACTTTTTTTCTAAGGTATAACTGTACATAATACACAATAAACAAAGTAAAATGATGAAAATAAGCTTATCAAAAAGGCGAAGAAAATTTTCGTCACTAAATATACATTTTGTTGTAATACGTGAAGGCTAATAGTGTGATTTTGGCAGGGAGGGTGTCAAAGTGAAGGGATATTATGTGTGGTCTTTACAGGACGATTTTGAGTGGGATGCTGGTTTCACAGCTCGATTTGGCCTTACTTATATTGATTATAAGGACAACTTGAAAAGACACCTTAGATACTCTGCCTACTGGTTCAAGTCGTTCCTCCTAAAATAAATCGTCATTGTGCCAGTGTGATCTGTGAGAATAAGGAGAGCTAGCTATGTTTTCTTTCTCCAAACTTCGTCTTGTTTATTGGAGAGATTATTGTGTTTTGTATGTGATGTCTTAAGTAGAAAGGTTTGTTTATGTAAGGAGATGTAATCTTCTTCATCCAAACCCGGTCATCATGTTTAGACATCTATCTAAATAAGAAAAAGTCCTATTCATGTCTCATTTTATTTTATTTTACATTTTATTGTTGAGTAATGCTACATACACAAATGATCAATTATCCTAAATATAAATGGATTAAAAAAAAATTCTTAAATGTTTATGTTGTAGCAATCACAAAAAGAGACTTTTATTTATTATTTTATTATTTTATTATTTTTTGGTGGAGAAATACACCCATTTGGTATTCATTTGTATGAAAATTTATATAGAGTAATCACAACATAATAAATGGCACATACCTTTAACTATAATTATTAAAGTACCTTCAAGACAAAACATAAAAATTTTATAAAGATTCTTTTAGTCTATGATCGACCTTTATAAAACTTTTTTGATGGAAACACAGAACTCAACAAGGGACTCCTTTTGTGTAGTCTCTTTATAAAATTTTCGCAATTCCCATTAATGAGTTATTAATTGTTCTTTGATGATGTGATTTTTCATAAATATCTATTCAACTAATAGTTCTTCACATTTAGAATCCTAATGGGCTGGGTCTTTGTTTGTGACTCATGATGTTAAACAATTAAGCAAATATAATAACTAATAATTAGGATAAAAACTTTATTCTGGCCATTAAGTCTGTTATACAACAATTCCCTCAAAAAGGATTACATCCACACATAAATTCTCACAAACATAACTAATCCAAAATCCCAATATACCCAAAACTACTCAAATTCCATGATGGACAAGGAACATAGCATTATCTCTGTAAAGTTGTAATTTACAACTATGTATTTTGTTGGCTTTTATTCCGTATCAAATTTGATTATAATTATATTAAATCTTATGTACTTTGTATTTCTTGTGGGTTTTTATTTGTAAGGGGGGTGTGTGAGAGAAAGAGAGTGTGAAGACTCAAGGCTAATTGAAGACTAAAGCTGTTTTCGCGGGTAGCTCACGAGTAAACTTCTTGCGAAGTGATACATGTGCCCTGCACATGACTAGAATGCGAAGAGTCAGGACAAGATTGAGACAGCTGGTTTTCGCGAGTGTTTCACGGGTAAGGTCTTCCCGCGAGACACCTGCGAAACATTCTGTTTTACCAGATACACTCTATCCTTACCCACACTATATATACCCCCATTACCCATATATGTTGAGGAGTGCTTTTGATAGAAAACCCTAGCCACAAACATTGAGAGTTAGAGATTGTAATACCCACAATTCTCTACACAATTATTTGTGGATTTTCCTCAACTCCTACCTCTCCATTTCCATACCATTGAGAGGTTGATAGCCCAAACACTTCCCACACTCTTTCAGAGTGTCAAGTGAGGTTTTGGTATTGTTGGGAAGTATTGGAAGAAGCCAGACTTTGGCAGATGCAATCGGGCATATTACGGGATCTGGAGAGCTAAACAAAACACGGTTTCGAGAAGTCTTGTTGGAGTAGGAGCTTGGAGGGCGTAGGTGTATTGGGTAGACTACGCTTGTAGAGTCTTTTGTTATTCGTGTATCCCAACTGATTGTCTAGTGGATCGATTACAACTTGGAGGGCGACGAAGAGATTTTACGTCGATTACTTCGGTTTGCTCTTCAATAACACATCGGCGTGTTATCTTGTGCTTGTATTCTTCTTCCCTACTCTTTTACCTTTCATTTTACTATTGTGTTATAATGATTATGGGTTAGAGTAGTTTATTTGTTTATCCACTCGCATTTACTCTTTTTCACACTTTGTATAAGTTAGAGTAAAATCAATCGAGTCGTAATCTTTAATTTGGGGGTCTAAACAGCTCTTGTGTTTTGACACATTTTCGAGCTTTTAATCTCTTTTACAATGAAATAGCTTTTTTTCCACACCAAAAAAATCTTAAATAATAAACCAATTAATACTAGTAAACCCAAACTATTTATCTTACGCACTAGATTTAACAAATCTCCACCAATGGCCCATGAGGTGCATTACTAGTACCTCTTTGGGGGGCCCTTTGCACCCCATTTGTGGATAGGGGTGCTCCACCTCATTCTCAACAAGAGATATATGTTCAATTCAGCACAACCAATGCTTAAACTTCTCTTTTGAACTTGGCTTCACAACCATATCAACCGCATTATTTACAACTCTCACTCTCTTCCATCCATGACTGTTTTTCTTCTACAATGTTCTAAACCAAATGCTCTTCATTTAACTATCTCACAAATCAACTTATACCAATTCATGAAAGCTCTCTCTCATTTCATCACCACCAAAGCACCTTTAGTGACTTCTATAACTCCACCTTTGGTAGAATTTCCATAGCCCAAAGAATCTAGCTAGCCTAACAAAATTAAATTTCTTTCAAGCTAGGATACATGTCTCACATTACCCAAGGTCTTAAAAGTTCCATCTAACATATTAATAATCTAGCTACCCCCACAACTTTACACTCTATCTTATCAGCCAACGTAATTGAACCCCATCACAAGTATTGTACATGTAAAACCTATCTTTATTCCAACACATGAAAACCCACAAATTTTGATAGAATATGTAACTCTGCTAACCTTAATTAAGAACATCTCCACACTTTTCATCTTCACTATTTGTTACAATAATTATTGTATCAGCAGAATCGCTAACCCTTAAATCTCTAACCTCTAAATTCCTAACCCCTAAATCTTCTAAATGCAATCTTCCAATATAATCTTTCTTCAAACTAATGCCCCAGTGATTTTACATTCAAATTACTCGATATGTATTCTCGACAATTAGTGGTTTACATTCAAATTCTTGACGTGTATTCTCGACACGTAAGCTGGAGAAAATTTTCCAGCAAAGGGAGCATGCCATTTTCCAAAACCAATCTCATCTAATATTGGGGGGTATGATGATTTTTATGCCCACGTTCAAGGGCTATTGCATTGTCAAATTTACCTGGTGGGGAAAAGGATCCTGTGAAAATTTCCTCAAGGATTGAATGGAATGATTTTGGAATTGGAATGGCTTCAATGACGTTCTTTTATAGAGGTGGACAGCATCAACAACAAGATAAAGTAATAGAACATAACCTCAAAAGAAGCCCAACACGAAAATAGGGTTGGGATTCTCAAGTATTGTTGGCTACACTCACTCAGCCGGATGGTTATGGCATTCCATTCACCCTACAGTCCAAATGATTTACCACAAACTACTATATGAAGTTATAACACATAATAAAATCAATGATTCACGAACATTTGGAGTTTGAAATACTAAAATAAAAAGTTAAACCACCACCTGTCAGTGTCAGCACATCAATTTCTTGACAGATTACTTCCATGAAAATTTAAGACAGCATCTACTTGAAACATAAGACTGTATAACATTTCTAATGCTATTTAGTCAAACATGGAAATAAAATATTCATTCAAATCAATCCACAACTGGCCTACAAGGCTCCTACAACTATAAAATTTAAAATTTTATATATATATATATATATATATAAATTATTTTTCCGGGCAACAACGAAACAAGGTGTAGAATGATCAGAAGCAACAATCCATTCATATATATTTGAGCCCCTAGGTCTTCCCTTTTAAACTATATATACAAAGATTATATGATGGGAAAATGTTAAAAGGGTCATAAGTGTGATATAGAGATACTGAAGAGTACACTAAGTTGCACAAAACCCAATTGAAGATTAATCTAGAGTTAAGTCAGGAGGAACGACAAGCAGCATTTAAAGACAAATGACAAAAATTGTTCAATTGCATGCTAATTTTATAGGTTAACTTTGTTAGGGTAATATTTTCTATGTAATTGACTAATCTTTTGACAAAATGTGTTTTACTTGTAATTGGGTAGATCTAAGTTGTTCAAACATATCAAGGGATATTAGTAAAGACATTACGTTTGATCCAAGAAACAAGTGAAGAAAAGGTTTTTTTTTTTTTTTTTTTTTTTTTTTTTTTTTTAAGTCTTAACACTAGTTGCTTAATGAAGAAGCTCGACTTAAGCTCAATCTATAGAGAATTACGACTTCATATTTCTTATATCATAATTTTGGTCCATAATGACTTAAATTATTAGGGTTTCTCTCTCTACAACCCTAAACATATATAAAACAAATTTTAAAAGACATCAATTATAGAAACAGAAACCTAGAACTCATATACTCTGTGTGAAGCTACTATGTTGGTACGTCATTGGTTTTTGTAACCAAGTACTTCATGATCTTCATCGTTTATGAAATGAAGAACTTTACAGCTAGCAACAATCAATCAAGTGCTACTTAAATTTTATTTAAAATTTTGTGGAAATTTTGACATAAGAATGTCAAGTGCACTTAAAAATATGCATAGAACTTGACATTACTAATGTTGACAAGTTTTATGCTTATTTTGCTAAATAATTTTTTATAAAAATTTTCGGAAAACATCACATTAAGAATGTCAAGCTCCACTTAGAAGTATGCATAGAACTTGACATTACTAATGGAGATCACAAGTTTTATGCTTTTCTTTTTTTTTTTGCGCAAAACTACTTGACATTAAGAATGTCAAGTTCCACTTAAAAATATGCAAAGGAACTTGACATTACTAATGTTGACAAGTTCTATGCTATTTTGTGTTAATTTTTTTTTTTTTTAATTTTGCGAAAAACGTGACATTAAGAATGTCAATTTCCACTTAAAAATATATAGAGAGCTTGACGTTACTAATGTAGACAAGTTCTATTCTTATTTTTCTAATTAATTTTTTTTTAAATTGCGCAAAACTTGATATTAAAAATATCAAGTTCTGCTTAAAAATATACATAGAACTTGACATTACAAATGTTGACAAGTTCTATGCTTATTTTGCTATATAATTTTTTTTTTTTTTTAATATTGTGGAAAACTTGATATTAAGAATGTCAAGTTCCATTTAAAAATATGCATAAAACGTGACATTATTAATGTCAACAAGTTCGATGCTTATTTTGCTACTTAAATTTATTTTAAAAATTTTGCGGAAAACTTGACATTAAGAATGTCAATTTCCACTTAAAAATATGCATAGAATTTAACATTACCAATGTTGGCAAGTTCTATGCTTATATTACTAATTAATTTTTTTTTTAAATTTTTTTTGAGCAAAACTTGACATTAAGAACATCAAGTTCCACTTAAAAACATGCATAGAACTTGAAATTACTAATGTCGAAAAGTTCTATGCTTATTTTGCTACTTAAATTTTTTTAATATTTTGCACAAAACTTGACATTAGCAATATCAATTTCCACTTAAAAAATTTATAGAACTTGATATTGTTGATGCCAACTTTTGCGTAAAATTTTTAAAAAATATTTAAGAAGCAAAATTAGCATAGAACTTGTAGACATTAGTAATGTCAAGTTCTATGCGTATTTTTAAATGAAACTTGACATTCTTAATTTTGAGTTTTGCGCAAAATTTTAAAAAATTGAAGTAGCAAAATTATCATAGAACTCGATATTGCTAATGTTGAATTTTACTTGGAACTCAACATCAGCAATAATAAGTTTCAAAACAATGGTATTTTGCTACATAGTTTGAAAATGTGGCTAATTGGCTACATAATTTAAAAATTGAGGCTATTTAGCTACATTTGCCCACATATCAGTATAAGAATTATAAACCATATTTATCTCAAAAGTCAAAACACATACTCTAAGAATGTTTCATCTCTGAAAATAAACCATTCCCATAACCATTATAATTGTCTAATCATCATTTTCATCATATAGGTCAAAGCAGATTAGAACATAAAAAACAAAAACAAATGCAAATGCAATAAAGAAATAAAATTCAACCTAACTATAAGAATCCATCCAAAAAGAAGGAAAAGAAATAAAGAAATGTACGAGTCTTTATATATAGTATATCTTTGTGCCAGTGTAATTTTTGGTGCCAAGCTTTAATTATTTATATAAGTATATTTAATTATTATAAGAAATAATTTAATTTGGGGTTAAAAGAGCCACCTGAGGGTATGCATGGTTGGTCCTAACAAATATAGGCTAAATGCTGTATAAGGGCAAGTAGAGTTCGAGTTGGATCCTATCCTCTTGGCAACCCACATCACACTTTTTTTTCAATGGGTTAGTGATGAAAAATATTCTTACAATCTTTATATTTAGTACAAAATATAGGTGTTAGTTGTAGATCCATGTATATATATGAGATATCCTGTAATCTTAGCAAATCAAGAAAAGAGTCATCTCTCTCATTAGAGGATAAGTAAGACTGATAATTGTGATATGATAAGTTAGAGGATAAGTAAGACTGATAATCGGTGGAATTTAGTTGTTTTTGGGACCCAATATACTTTTAATGATGAATTTTTTTTATTTTTTTATTTTTATTTTTTTACAAATATATTTTAATGAACAAAAAGAGCTATGGAAATCTAGTTCATTATTACTTTAAGCCTTTAGGTTTTTAAAAATGATATGGACATTTCTGTGTGGGCAATTTGGTAAGGTGATGTTTGGGTAATTCTGTATAATAAAGGGGTCAAAGTATAATTTTGGAACTAAAGGGTAGTTTGTTAATTATGGAAGTTGGGTTTGGGCTTTTGGCTTGATGGGGGTATTGGGTTAGGAAGTGTGGTGCTTGGGCTTATGTTTTGGAGTGGGTTGATTGAGTTTGGGTTTAAAACATGTGGGTTTGGGTTTATTGGAGGCAGGCTTCAGGTATTGGATTGGGGTTTAGAGCTTTGGGTTTGAGAAATAAAGAGAACCACACTGGTTGGGCTTGTACACAATCTAATGGATCAAATTATTCTATTTAGCTAGAGTTTATAAATTCAGTTTTTACGTATCATGTACAAGTTTTTTTTTTTTTTTAAACCAATTTTTTTTCTCATTTTTTCACAATACAAATATACTTTAGTAAACTTTTAGCCAAAAAAAATAAACTAAATTAGTTGTTCCTAAAAAAAGATTGGACTAGGTTGGATCTTTATCGATTTTGTTTGATTATATATATTTTTTAATAAGGGAACAATTCTTGATTATATCAAATTATGTAGCTAACGTTCTTCATCTTTTTTTTTCTTTTTTCTTTTTTTTTTTTTTTAATTCTTTTTGGGTAAGTTGAAGCTAACGTTCATCCTAAGTTAGAGGATAAGTAAAACTAACAATTAGTGGAATTTAGTTATTTTTGGGACCCAATATACTTTTAATGATGAATTTTTTATTTATTTATTTTTTTTTACAAATATATTTTAATAAACAAAAAGAGCTATGGAAATCTAGTTCATTATTACTTTAAGCCTTTAGGTTTTTAAAAATGGTAAGGACATTTCTGTGTGGGCAATTTGGTAAAGTGATGTTTGGGTAATTTTGTATAATAAAGGGGGTCAAAGTGTAGTTTTGGAACTAAAGGGTAGTTTGTTAAATATGGAAGTTGGGTTTGGGCTTTCGGCTTGATGGGGGTATTGGGTTAGGAAGTGTGGTGCTTGGGCTTATGTTTTGGAGTGGGCTGATTGAGTTTGGGTTTAAAACATGTGGGTTTGGGTTTATAGGAGGCGGGCTTCAGGTATTGGATTGGGCTTTAGAGCTTTGGGTTTGAGAAATAAAGAGAACCATACCGGTTGGGCTTGTACACAATCTAATGGATCGAATTTCTCTATTTGGCTAGAGTTTATAAGTTCAGTTTTAAGGTATCATGTACAAGTTTTTTTTTTTTTTAATCTAATTTTTTTTCTTTTTCTTTTTTCCTCATTTTTTCACAATAAAAATATACTTTAGTAAACTTTTAGCCAAAAAAAAAAAAAAAAAAACTAAATTAGTTGTTCCTAAACAAAGATTGGACTAGGTTGGATCTTTATAGATTTTGCTTGATTATATATATTTTTTAATAAGGGAACAATTCTTGATTATATCAAATTTTGTAGCTAACGTTCTTCAGCTTTTCTTTTCTTTTCTTTTTTTCCTTTTTTTAATTCTTTTTGGGTAAGTTGAGGCTAACGTTCATCCTAAGTTAGAGGATAAGTAAGATTGACAATCGGTGGAATTTAGTTGTTTTTGGGACCCAATATACTTTTAATGATGAATTTTTGATTTTTTTTTTTTACAAATATATTTTAATAAACAAAAAGAGCTATGGAAATCTAGTTCATTATTACTTTAAGCCTTTAGGTTTTTAAAAATGATATGGACATTTCTGTTTAGGGAATTTGGTAAAGTGATGTTTGGGTAATTCTGTATAATAAAGGGGTCAAAGTGTAGTTTTGGAACTAAAGGGTAG
Source organism: Quercus robur (assembly GCF_932294415.1). NCBI lineage: Eukaryota > Viridiplantae > Streptophyta > Magnoliopsida > Fagales > Fagaceae > Quercus > Quercus robur. Next base: position 84,297,855 of record NC_065537.1, read on the forward strand.
TTTGTTAAATATGGAAGTTGGGTTTGGGCTTTCGGCTTGATGGGAGTATTGGGTTAGGAAGTGTGGTGCTTGGGCTTATGTTTTGGAGTGGGTTGATTGAGTTTGGGTTTATTGGAAGGGGGCTTCAGGTATTGGGTTGGGCTTTAGAGCTTTGGGTTTAAGAAATAAAGAGAACCATACCAGTTGGGCTTGTACACAATCTAATGGATTGAATTTCTTTGTTTGGCTAGAGTTTATAAATTCAGTTTTTAGGTATCATGTATAAGTTTTTTTTTTTTTTTTTAACCTATTTTTTTTTTTCTCAATTTTCACAATACAAATATACTTTAGTAAACTTTTAGCAAAATAAATAAATAAATAAATAAAACTAAATTAGTTGTTCCTAAACAAAGATTGGACTAGGTTGGATCTTTATAGATTTTGCTTGATTATATATATTTTTTAATAAGGGAACAATTCTTGATTATGTCAAATTATGTAGCTAACATTCTTCATCTTTTTTTTATTCTTTTTGGGTAAGTTGAGGCTTACGTTCATCCTAAGTTAGAGGATAAGTAAGACTGACAATCGGTGGAATTTAGTTGTTTTTGGGACCCAATATACTTTTAATGATGATTTTTTTTTTACAAATATATTTTAATAAACAAAAAGAGCTATGGAAATCTAGTTCATTATTACTTTAAGCCTTTAGGATTTTAAAAATGATATGGACATTTCTGTGTGGGCAATTTGGTAAAGTGATGTTTGGGTAATTCTATATAATAAAGGGGTCAAAGTGTAGTTTTGGAACTAAAGGGTAGTTTGTTAAATATGGAAGTTGGGTTTGGGCTTTTGGCTTGATGGGGGTATTGGGTTAGGAAGTGTGGTGCTTGGGCTTATGTTTTGGAGTGGGTTGATTGAGTTTGGGTTTAAAACATGTGGGTTTGGATTTATTGGAGGTGGCTTCAGGTATTGGATTGGACTTTAGAGGTTTGGATTTGATAAATAAAGAGAGCCACACCGATTGGGCTTGTGCACAATCTAATGAATCAAATTTTTCTGTTTGGCTAGAGTTTATAAGTTCAATTTTTAGTTTTTAGGTATAATGTACAAGTTTTTTTTTTTTTTTTTTTTTTAAGCCTAATTTTTTTTTCTCATTTTTTCACAATACAAATATACTTTAAGCAAAAAAAAAAAAAAAAAAATAGCTGTTCCTAAATAAAGATTGGACTAGGTTGGATCTTTATAGATTTTGCTTGATTATATATATTTTTTAATAAGGGAACAATTCTTGATTATATCAAATTATGTAACTAACGTTCTTCATCTTTTTATTTTATTTTTTATTTTATTCTTTTTAGGTAAGTTGAAGCTAACGTTCATCCTACTAATTAAACATGTGATACCTAACAATCTTTCATAATGTATACACTTTACAAAGCAAAAAGCCATAAATCACGACAAATATATTCTACCACAATTCATATTATATAATATCCAACGAAAGAAAAGTATAAATTAATTTATATAAAGTGTATATCTTGTCATAGAAGTAATTGAATTTTTGACTTTTTCTATTTGGTGTGCATGCAACATACATACATAAAATGAAATTTATATTTAATTAATTGAAGTGAATCAACAAAATTTTTAATGTCGAATTTTGTTTTTTAGACCTAATATTATATCCAAATTTCTTTGTGATAGTTTTGGTAAGATTGCCAAATTGGCTTCTTATTTGGTTGCATTTGCGAATCTTCATCATAACCAAAGATTTGTTGAAGTCGAGCAGAGTTGAGGGAGTTAGAGTTAGTTTCTTCCTTTCTTAATTGTTGGTTTGGAATTTAATTGAATATAGAAAGTTTGATGTCCACTCTTATTATAGGGCTTCCAGAGCATCTATTGGAAGTATGTTTACGTGGAGTCCAAGGGTGTCCTCTAATGTTTCTTTGTGCAAGATTGCACCTTTTGGAAAGATTTTAAGTCGTAAAGAATATCCTCAATAGACAATTATTTAAATGGACTGCTGTTGTGTGTCCAAGGGCAATGGAGAAAACATGTTGATAAGCTGTTGCTGCAGTATTTAGTTATAATTTGCTTATGGCTGCAAATGTTTCCTTGTTTGAGGTTTGTCGGCTGCCTAAGTAGGTTGTTGAGATATTAGGATGGTGGGAAGGAAGGTGCAGAAGCAAAATAATAATAGGATTTGGCAACAAACTTTAAATATATTTACAACTTGACATACTTCTATTTGCAAAGCTCAAGTAGTAAAAATTGTATTTTCCTTAGCATTACTGTTATTTTTTTGCTAAAAGAGAAACGAAACACAAGTACAACCCAAAAAAGAAACACAACTGGATATCCAAATAGAACAACATTGACAAAGAAGTAGCATCCCCAAACTATAACACGAGCGAATCCTTCCTCAATTGAAACTGCTACTGCTCTTTGAGTGCAAAGGCTAAAGTAGTTTGGTTCATATGTAGCACTTAGTCAATCCATAAGACCTTGCAGGTTTTGAATGAAAGTGTCTAAATATCTCTCTTGCATGCCTTCACTAGTAAGTTCCTCCTTCAACTTGGCATGATTATATTTCACCAGACCAGCTATTTCACTGTCCTCGTCCATCACAGAGATAATGGCCTTACTCAGGCTTTCCTTGGAAATCCACCCATTATCTTCTCTCTCCACCTCCACTGCAACTTTAAGTTCTTCCACCATTAACCTGGCACCCACAATTTGATCACCAAGGTATGGAACGCATACTATTTGGCAATCACTAAAGAGAGACTCCCACATGGACCCATATCCACAATGGGTCACAGAACAGCCAATAGATGGGTGCTCCAATATCAATGTTTGTGGTACCCATCCCCCATACACCCATCCTCTCCCTTTAACTCTCTCTTCAAAGCCTTCTGGAAAAGCTTCTTCAATTGTTGCGCAACCATCTGGAGTACTCAGAGCCACCAAAAATGGTTGCCCACATAACTCAAACCCCAAAAGTAGCTCCTGAAACTGGCCCATTTGTAGTTTATTTTGACTCCCAAATGCACAATACACCACAGTACCTTGCTTGAAATTGCATAACCAATTGGTCCATTTCTCGTCTAGCTTTGTGGCCGGTGCTTCAGGCAGGACAGGTCCTGTTAGCAGCACAGGCTTAGCATAATGCTGCTTTAAGTAGTCACAATATGGCCCTTCAAACTCATGATATGTCCTATAGGCCAGGGCATCACTCCAAATCAAGCCATACGTAATTCGAACATAAAGAGACATCTCTGTTCCAAGAGCCTTGGCAAACACTTTTAGTTGTGCAATCTCATAGTCCTTGGACTTTATTCGCACACACGAAGGAGGATAGCCAGGAGGCGGTTGCATGAAGTCTTCTACAGTCATATCCTCTGGTTTCTCCTTGGTAGGAACCTTTAGTGCTTGCGTTGCTGGGGTTACAATGGAATAACATATGGCCTTAGAGCCAATTTGGTGTGCTAAGGCTGGCATCCAAGGGCTGAAGTCAAAGAAAATGAAATCAGGCTTGAGACTGCTCAGAATGGTTTGAACTTGGTCTTGGGTTTGGTCAAAGGCAACACGAAGATGTCCACGAAGTGGAAGAGGAACATCTGAGGCAGTCTCGGCACCAGGGGGTAGTCTATCTACACTGGGAACAAGAAGGGGATAGAAGTGGATGAGGTTTGGATAAAGGATGAGATGTTCTACCTTTGCTTGTGCTCCTTTGGGCAGTAAGAAAGACACCCTATGGCCTCTCTCTGTAAGCTTTTTTGAGAGGTGCAGGTAGGGAGTGATATGGCCAAAGGCAAACCAGGGAAACATGGCTACGTGAAGTTTTGTGCTTCTTGAATTGCTCATCTTTGCTTGAATTTTTTTTTTTTTTTTTTTTTTGGTGTAAAAATCCACTTGAGAACTAAAGTGATTCCTTTATGTATACCTGATAGAACCGGATCTTCCTAGTGGAGAGACAAAAAAGTTGTTTATAATCATTTTTGGGACCCAATATTCTTTTAGTGATGAATATTTGATTTTTTTTAATAAATATATTTTAATAAACAAAAAGGGCTATGGAAATCTAGTTCATTATTACTTTAGTCTTGAAGAGTTGAACATTCCAATTCCAATTCCGAGTTCTAGTTCATTAAAAATGATATGGGCAAATATATTATGCCACAATTCATATTATATTTATGTAGCTAACGTTCTTCATCTTTTTTTATTTATTGTCGGGTAAGTTGAAGCTAACGTTCATCCTACTAATTAAATATGTGCTATCTAACAATCGTTCATAATGTATACACTTTATAAAGCAAACAGCGCATAAATCACGACAAATATATTATGCCACAATTCATATTATATTATATCAAATGAAAGAGAAGTATAAATTATGTTATATAAAGTGTATATCTTGTCATAGAAATAATTGCATTTTTGACTTTTTGTATTTGGTGTGCATGCAACATACATAAAATGAAATTTATGTTTAATTAATTGAAGTGAATCAACAAAATTTTTAATATTGAATTTTGTTTTTTAGACGATGAAAGTGTTTAATAAACAAAGACTAAGAACATGTGAATAAAAAACAATTAATTATGATTAACATGATTACACTATGAATGAATATTATTTTCATATAATGACTATATATTTTAAAGAGTGATTACGAAAGTGTTTACATACTCAAAAGGTATTCACAAATTAATTCAAAGTCTCTTTCCATGTGTGAGGAGTCGTGCTTCAAAGCCATCAAACCTTAATATTATTGTTTATTTGTAAGATTTCAATACATATTTTTTTCCTGAACAAGGAATACATTCATTTGTAAACAATGAGTACTATTAGTTGTTTAAAAAGGAATATATTTACCTTCCATGAAAACTCAATCCAAGTCAATTATTTGAGACAATTTCTAACAAATCTCTACCTTGGCTCAAATTCCACAAAACAAGAGTCACAAATTGAGCTAAACTCTACAACAATTCTTCACATTGGCAAATTCGTAGAGCACCGAAGTTCATCAAATTCCTCTTTGCATGTACTTGTAAAGTTGTATAACAAGAAAATTAAATGCATATAACCCATATACATCAGATTCATTGTAAATTTGTAATTAGTATAAGGGTAGCCACTAATGATTTTCTACTATCAATCTAGGCAGCTAAGGTGAATCACATTAATTCTGGATTTCTCTCTCTCTAACTCACACTACCTCTACTAACAAAGACTATATCAATTTCCAAACTAAGAACATTTGCATAGGAAAAAGAGGAGGAGAGGACATTTCCTTTGAATGATAAACGTGAAATTTCAAAATTAAAACCCAACGTACGTAGTTAATTATTTTCTAAAAAAGAAAAAAAAAATTTCTCAATCCTTTACAATTAATGCTTTATGGTTCAAAAACTTTCTCCAAAAGAAGAATGTCACCAGAAGGCCAACTTTGTTGTACTTGTACAGTGAATTGTAATTTATAGTTATAGCAAGTGTACTGATTTGTTGTATGTTGAACTAATTCTTTAATTTTTTTTTTTCTGTTCTATATTAAGAGGAATTGCAGCATGCATTTACTTTCAGAATTACTAATTCAGTACTATTCTTTCATATATAATCCCTACAATGAATCTAGTATTACAGAAGAATTTATAAATTTTTATGTGTTGTGAATTAATCTTGTGATCAATTTACAATTGTGGTGAACTTATGTGAAGGTGATCTTTTATGAATCACAATTTCTTAAACTTCAATCTCAGAGAGAGAGAGAGAGAGAGAGAGAGAGAGAGATTGCTAGCTGATATGAATTATACATAATTAACCACAGTGTATGGTATAAGTTTTTTTTTTTTTTTTTTTTTTTTTTTTGAGATTTCATTTGAAAAGGTCAAAGAAGCACTTTTCTTCTTGCATCTCTATCAAATTCCAACAGAATCCCATGGATGTAAAATATAAAAAAAATAAAATAAAATAAAAACTTGGCACTTAGTGGGGGAGCCAAGATTGGATGTCAGGGGAGGCAAAATTTATAAGCGACAAATACATAGACATGTATATGAGTACTTGAGACCAATCTAAATTTTATTGAAAAAAAATTATGTGATTTAAGTGATATTTCAATGCAAAGAAAAAAATATAATATTTGTTATATTGTGTTGATCTGATAGAATTTTTAATTGTTAGACTGACTTTAATTACAACTCATATTAATTATGATATTTTTGTTAACATAGACTAATAAATAATTAAATTGTAATATTTCTAAAAATATATTTTAAAATATACTAGTACTAGTATTATTCCTATGTGATGCATGGCTTGATGAAGTTTCATAAGTGAAATAATAGAGACAAAAAGTTTCACAAGAAGTTTATGGTAATATATTGGGATTGATCATCTAACATCACTTTTATCTTGTCTCACCAGCCACCACTAATATCAACTGTATCCACCACTAATATCTTATCGATAGATGTCCAAAAAAAAAAAAAAGTGGGAATGGCTACCAAGGCACAATTACCACCTAATGTAAACATTGTTTATGAGTTTGTTTGAATACCGTTTATTGTTGAAAATTGGAAACACTGTAACAAAATAATATTTAAATGTGTGAATAGTGCCGTGGGATCCAGTTTTAAAGAAAAATTTACTGAAATCCGTACTTACGGGTCTCGTAAATAATACATGGGACCCACACAAAAAAGACCAGCACAAGCACAAACGCAAACGCATTTGAATCCAAACGGTCACTATATCATTAAAATAATACTAGGGATATATAATTTTTCAGAACTTTATTTACTACAGTCGTGACCCAATTGCGGTGGTGCATAATAAAAGTAATAATTAATTAATAATGAGCATATGAGAAAGTGATATTAATCATATTATTTCATTATAATTTGTATGTAAAAAAAGTTGTGATTTTAATTAACATTGTTCATTTTGTATATATCATTAATTTTAGGTCAATTCTACTATATTTTACTCTACTCTGCTTTCTTTTTCTTTCCCTTAATTCAAACCAACCATCAAGAGGGATCAACTTTCAAAGACTAGCATTGATTTAGACTATTTCAAACTCTAAACTGAATAACTAAAGAAGCACCAGCAAATAACAATAATAATAATAACTAAAGAAGAATTTTTTTTTTTTTTTTTGGCTTTTTAAACAAGAAAAATAACTTGGTGTATAATAATATTTAATGTATATTAAATATTAATTATACACCGATATTTTTTGGGGACATTAAATAATCAAATATTAATTATACACCAACTCCTTTTCGAACTGTATACACCAACATTAAATAATTAATATTTAATGTACATTAAGTATTAATTAATATTTGATTTTTCTTACTCCACTTGTGACATGTCCACAAGTGGGTTAAGAAAAATAAAATTAAGAATACAAAAAAAAAAAAAAATCATAAGCACATGGATTGTAGTGGAACCTTTAGTTTTAAAAACCGATGCAATTAAAGAATCAAAATAAAAAGTGATTCTCAATTTTATGGTTGGACCAAAATCAAACCAATAGTTGATCCAATGATGTTATAAATAATTAATTAATAATTATAAATATAAATAAATAAATAATTTTATAACTAATATTTTAACTAAAAAGTTAAATTAAATAACAATAAAACATTAAACCTTAACTTTAATTTATATTTTAGACAGCTAAACTCAAGCTCACTGCACGAAGTATTTTAGTTATTCTTTCATTTTTCAAATAACAAAAAGTCACTGCCCACTTTTTTTTTTTTTTTTTTGAGAAGTCACTGCCCACTTGATATTTATTTCCCATCACATATCCTACCTTTACACGTTGATACTCCACCCACCACATATCTTGAAGTCTTACATCCACACCTTGTTTAATTAAAAGCTCTTACTTCTAGTTTCTTCTTTTACTTTTTATCTAATTTTTCATCTCTTTGCCTTCAATTAACATTGGAGAAAGTCAGACATGGAAACATTCGTGGGGAGTTGGAGAAAGTCAGACATGGAAGTAATTCATCATCATCACCATCTCTTTTTGTATGTGCTGCTTTTTGTAGTCTATTTTTTCTCTTGCACTGAAAGTCTTAGTCGGAGAGATTTTCCAGCTGGTTTCATATTTGGAGGGGCCTCAAGTGCTTACCAGGTACATATGTCACTGAATTAACACTAATATTTACATGCTTTCTACACTAATTCCCTATGTTCTTATATTATGTTTGGGGTTCTCTTAATGTCAATTGGAAGTATGAAGGGGCTGCATTTCAACATGGAAAAGGACCTAGCATATGGGACACTTTCACTAGAGAACATCCAGGTCTCTCTCTCTCTCTCTCTTTCTCTCTCTTACACACACACACACACACTTTTATGTGAATAAGCAATTCTATATGCTTAAGGATCCTATCAAGATAAGCAACCCAAATGAAAGTGATAAGACTAGATCAGATTGAAGTTTGCAAGGATTACTCCTATCTCATTTGTAACTGAATGTATTGTACTTATCTAAAACTCTCCTCATGTGTATCTAATATGTAACTACTTAGTCCATAAAAATGAAAGTAAAGACCACACGTCAATTGGTGTGGAGCGCAACATTATTCAAATTATACTTGTTTTGTTACTATTCAATCAAGAGAATATACAAATTTAGTAACAAAACCAAAACAATCAGCAACTAGTTCTGCAGACTAACCTAAAAATGCATCAGAAATTACAACAAGCTAACTTCGACTAGTATGTGTCAAGGACAGAAATTGGGGTCCTCCAAAGGCTGCATAGTGCTTTGTTTTGGATTTAAATTTTGGCTTTTAGGTAAATAGACAGTGAGCTCCAAAGACCAAAGAAGATTTCTTTCAGTAAATCAGCTTCATCATCTAATTTTACTACAATTGATTTTTTGCTAGATTGAAATCCTTCAAATTGGTGGGTAATGAGAAAGGAAAGAACCTAATCCTCCCAAAGATAGGATGTATTGACCTTTGGGCCAGTGAACTTTTATAGTCAATAAATAATTAAATATTAGAATAATGCAAACGCATCCTATATATTAAGGTGAAATTATTTTTACCGAGTGTATTAGACATTGTTCTTACATAAAATGAACCTTACATCTATACATAGAGTATAGTACACGGAGTTTTTACGAAAAAATGGATTCTTGTTAATTATTGTTTAAAATTTAATTACAAATTTCTCCTTTTATTTGTAATCTTGTAGGGTCTTCCCTGGCTAAGAAAATGGGCTGTCATACTCATGCACTTAGTGTGTGTTTGGGTTGGCGTTGCTCTGCGTTTTCACACTTTTTATTTTTTATTTTTTACATATCAGGCGTTTTGCAGAAAAGGGAGACAAACAGTACTGTAGTGGTACTGTAGCAGTACTGTTTATGGGACCCACAGCCACTTTATTCATTAAAAAATATTAAAAATGGGTCCCAAGGTATTATTTACACATTTAAAAATTAATTTTGCTACAGTATTTTCAGTTTTCAGTTTTAGCAACAATAAGTTCAATCCAAACACACCCAAGTATAGCGCATTTTATAATCAAATGGGTGATCAACATATGTGACCTAAAACTTTTTGTAATTAAAATAAAATTCGCTTTTTTATTCCTTGTATTCTATAGTTTGATGCATAATATTTTTTTTAAGCGTATCACCTAACTCATTAGAGACAATTTTTTGAGAAATTTATGGTGTCGTTACAGAAAAAATTGCAGACCATACCACCGGAGATATAGCTGATGATTTTTACTATCATTTTAAGGTATGGTTAATTCATGTTATTGTATTTTATTGGTTTCTTTAATTTTGCCCGGCCCCTCCCCGCTTCGCTCCATACGGGTTTTCCTGCCCCGCAAAGGTGGTGGGGTGGGGATGGGGCAAGACTTTAGCCCTATACTATAGAGCAGGGCGGGATGGGTTTAGACTTTTTAGACCCGCCTCGCCTCACCTTGTTCCCACCCTACCCCGCGTTAATAAAAGTTTTAATTGTAAATTTTTATACCCTAAAACCCTATTATTTAAACAAACATATTAATATTAACTTATTTTATTCTACGCAATGTGACTCTCTACCTCTATTTTGTTATGTATTATACTATGAGATTTTAGGTTTTGTTGTGATATTGTCTTATTAAACACTTGGATAATATTTATTAGTTTTTTGCTAAATATTAGTTTGATTTGATGAGATAAATTTAGTTGTAATTTCAAGTATATTTTTATTAAGGAAGCATGTTTTATTAAAAAAAATTGTAATAGTTGTGGGGCAAATTAACAAGAAGTAGAGTTTTACAGGGTAGAGTGAGGCTTCACTCGGCCCTAAGAGGTGGGATGAGGCAAGAAAATTTTCCTGTCCTGCCCCATTGCCATTCCTATTTCTTACACATCAAAAAGAAATTAAAAAAAAAAGACTATATACCTATATACTCCACATCCACTATATTGCAGTTGAAACTTTGGCTTTTCTTTTATACATTAAACTAATGAAAAGACTGAAAAATGTTTCAGGGGGACATAGCTTTGATGAAAGAAATTGGTTTAGACTTCTTTAGGTTCTCTATCTCATGGTCCAGAATACTACCTAGTAAGAGCATTGCTTAACTCAACCTTTGTCATTTTTTTTTACTAAGAGCCTACAAAAACATGTAATTTTTTGGGGAAAAAATATCTTTATTTGGTAATGTATTCAAAGTAACATATAATCCTATGTATAAAGCTTAATTTTGTCCTCAGAGGGAAAAATCAGTGGGGGAGTGAACCAAAAAGGAATCACATTCTACAATAACCTCATAAATGAGCTATTGTCTCAAGGTGAAATTTCCCTCCCTCTCACATGCTTCTCATAAAGCTAATCATAATTATTTTTTTTAATTTTTTTTTCCCAATTTAGGTCTCTTCCTAATATTGACTATATAATTTATTAATCAGGTTTAAAACCTTTTGTAACTCTATTCCATTGGGATGTTCCACAAGCCCTTGAAGAGGAGTATGGTGGATTCTTGAGCCAAAACATAGTGTAAGTTTTGAAGCACACATTAAATCTATTATGAAATTAGTATATATGCAATCTGATTAATCAGCAATCCATAAATGCCTATAATTAGGGATGATTATCGGAACTACGTGGATGTCTGTTTCAAAAAATTTGGTGATAGAGTAAAGTATTGGGTCACAATTAACGAGCCAAATACATTTTCCATTGGGGGCTACGTAACAGGAATTGAAGCACCTGGTCGATGTTCTAACTATATCGGAAATTGCACATATGGGAACTCTGGGATAGAACCCTATATAGTGGGACATAATTTACTACTTTCTCATGCAACTGCTGTGAAATTATACAAGGAAAAGTATCAGGTATGTGCTTTTAGCAATTATCAATTTAAAGAGGATATGTCAATTTATGACTCACTAATTAATGAGCCATGTGTGTGTGAGACAGACATTGTGTTTAGCAATACTGGGTTGTGCTTTAGATTACAAAGAATACTAGCCTTGGTTTATTTGTGCTATTAGTACCTAGAAAACTATCCTAATCCTTCTTAAGCAAAAATGAGATAATCTACTGTGCTTCATATATATTCTTAATAAGTTAAAAAGAAGGTTCAGAATATTGCAAAAGTTTTCTTTCATAATCTGAATTTGATTTTTGTAGGAATCTCAAATGGGAGAAATTGGCATTTCAGTACAAAGTTTTTGGAATTTGCCTAAATACCAAACAGTTGCTAGCATCAAGGCTGCCTTTAGAGGTCTTGATTTTAGGTTTGGATGGTAAGATTTATGACTTAATTTTATGCTAGACTCAATAATTCCTATAAATAAACGCATTTGTCTGCAAACATATTTGCAAAAGGCAAGTATTTTTGGCTTGAAGTAAAGTTAGTTAAGAGAAGCATTCTAAGCTATTCAGCAAAAACCAACAACAACAACGTAAGCATTCTAAGCGTAACTACGATAAGTTAATTTTGTGACAAGTCACAATCTTAAGATTTTAGATTTAAGTAGTTAAGGTATTGTCTCAACATAATTGTATCAAACCCTTATAAGGAGACTTGTTATTATTTCTATTATTTGTGTAGGTTTGTTGATCCAATTATTTTTGGTGACTATCCTGAGATCATGCGAGTTTTGGTGGGAACTCGACTACCTATATTTACTGAATCGCAATCCAAGATGTTAAAAGGTTCTCTGGATTTCCTTGGAGTAAATTACTATACTGCAAGATATGCTGATGACTCTACATCTTCTAGTAGCGTCAACCTAAGTTACACAACAGATAGCAACGTAAATTTGACTAGTTAAGCTCAAAATCCATAACCTTGATTTATATATTGGGTGATGCAAAGAATATGTATAAAAAAATTTAAAAAAAATTGATCATTAGTCATCAAAAAGTATTCTAGGTATTTATTTTGTTGAAATGACATAAATTATATTCATTGTCCCCTCAAATTGTAAGTCTTTTGTTGTTAAATTGGTAGTCACTTTTTCATTTTCCTTATATTTTTTTTTCTAACACTCATGTAGCCACTCTATTCAATGCCACAGCGGAGAAGGATGGCATTCCTGTTGGTCAACCAGTAATCTCTCTCACTCTCACCCAATGTTTGAATATAATAGTATTTTATCCCCTGTATATGCTAAGAAAACTATATAAATAATGGTTTTGTAGACCGCTGCTGATTGGTTGTTCGTTTATCCAAGAGGAATTCGAGAACTTATGCTATACGTAAAGAAAAAATATAATAATCCACCTATTTACATTACCGAAAATGGTACGAAACTATCTTCATCCTTCAATTTAATTGAAAATAGTTATCTGATTTTAAATCAAATACATGTATACATTTATACTTTTCAGGAGTTGATGATAATGACTCATTGCCAATTCAAAAGGCTCTCAACGATAGCTTGAGGATAAAATACTACCATTGTCATCTATCAAATCTCTTGAAGGCTATAAGGTGAGTGACTTTGCATATAGTGTGTGTGAAGGAATTGTGGAGTTCAAACCACATGCAAAGGATACCATAAATTGTGCCATTATGATGATTGAGCTATTACTTGAACCCTAATATTGGGTATATTATATATGTGTGATTAAGGAAATTCTATAATACCCATGTGTTTTTAGATATGGTTTCTCTACTAATAACGTGATTTAATTTTGTCACATTCATTAGTAAGTCACATTACACTGAGCATTAACTTATTTTCTAATATTTTAATTTTGTTTTTTTTTATCTTAAACTATGATAAGTTCAATTAAAATAGTGTTTACCATAGATATGATGGTTGGTTCAGTCACATCACATGGTAACTTTCAAACATGCAGTAATAAGGTCATCCATGATGGTAACTTTATTATAATCACATGTCGCATAGAACGGTAACTCTGTAATGGGTATCATACCTCCCAAAACTAGGGACCCATGTGAGTCAAAGTTCCCCATAAAAGTAAAATAAACAAATTTAAAAAATAATATGTAACTTAATTAGACCTAAATTCATATGCTGAAAACTTTTATTAATGGTAACTTTGGCAATATGTAAAGATAAGATTAAGACATGCTAACACTCCCAACTCTTTCTTTTTTTTTTTTTTAATCAAAAGCAATGCTCTTATTCTCATATTGGAAACTGATAGAATATATATATATATATATATATATATATATTACATTTTACCACCCTAGAATATCATAATTGTGTGTTTCAATAGTTCTAAGATATATATTAACGATTTGGTTTGGCAGGGCTGGGGTTGATGTGAGAGGATACTTTGCATGGTCATTTCTTGATAACTTTGAATGGGAATCTGGTTATACTCTTCGATTTGGCATCACTTATGTAGATTACAAAAATGGGTTGACAAGATACCTGAAAAGCTCTGCTTTCTGGTTTAAAAATTTTCTCCAGAAGGAAAATGTCATCCGAAGCAAACCTTTGTTGTACCAAGATAGTAGTTGAATTTATAGCAACTGATTTGTTAATCATATTATTCCCATTACAACTTGCATGTAAAAGAAGTTGTGGTCTTAAAATTAACATTGCTCATTTTGTATCATTAAAGGGCGATCAAGTTTCAAAGACTAGCGTTGATTTAGACCATTTCAAACACTATACACAATAACTATTGAAGCAAGAATTTTTTATTTGCTTTTTAAACAAGACGAAAAAAAGTTGGCATATAATTAATATTTAATGTACATATATAATTATACACAAACTCTTTTGCGGACATTAAATAATTAAATATTAACTACAAAATTAGTTGTATCATTAGGTTATAATCTTAATCAATAAAATAAAAATTATTACATATTTTGAAAATTTAATTGTTCAATTGCATGTTCTTTACTCTCTTAATATACATGTCAAATTTTATATCAATCGGATATTATTTACTATATGATCTATAAACTTATATTTTATGCATAATTTTAAACTACAAAAACTTGTCATTTAAAAAATTTATTGATGACATAATTATTAATCTTTATTTTTCTAGAAATTTTGTAAGTATAGAGATTATAAGAAAAAGATGTAATCCAATAGTGAATTTGTCAAAATTTATCTCTAATAAAAAGATATTGAATAAGGTTGTAGTTTTAAGTTAAAATCAATTTTGTAACTAAAATTTGTCATATATATATATATATATATAGAGAGAGAGAGAGAGAGAGAGAGAGAGAGAGAGAGAGAGAGAGAGGATTCTGGTCCACTAGATTTCCTTAAATCTTAGACATTTTTTAATGATTTAATAATTTAGAATTTGTCATGTCAACATTCCTTTAAAAATAATCTTAATTGTTTTGTTTACAATATTATTTTACAACATTTTTATAACATTTTCATAACAAATCATAGGTAGTTAGTTGTTATTGGTTTAAATTTGAACTTAACATTAAGATTACTTTTTTGCCCTAACAATAACTACCAGTAACACTTAGGATTTGTTGTAAAAATGTTATAAAAATATTGTGGACATATAATTTCTTTTCGACGTATCATTTCTTTTAATTATTTTAAGAGAATTGTTAGTGAAATACTGATATGGCAGAATCTAGATTCTTAAATTATAAAAAAGTTATTAGGATTTAATAAATTTTATTGATAAGAATGTCTTAAGAAATCTAAAAGATCTGAATCCGATCCGTATATATAATCTTTTGTGGTTAGTTGGAGCTACAGACTAATGCAGCTAACGTTCCTCGTACTATACCTAACCATCCTGTATGATTTAAGGTTGTTGGTAGAAGGTAGCCATGTGCTATGGAAGGAAGGTATTCAAAAATAATTATGAGAGAAAAAGTAAATAATTAATTATGATAAAAGTGTATTACTATCATAATCCACGGGATTTTATCGGAATTTGATAGATATGCAAATGAAAATTGCATCTTTGTTGACTTTTTCAATTTCGCGTTCAACGTACTCCAAGTGGGGGAGCCATTAGGGGAGGGAAAATTTATAAATGACAAATTCACACGCATGTATATGAGTACTTGAGACCAATTTAATTTTTATTGAAAAAAAAAAATTATGTGATTTAAGTGATATTTTATTGCAAAGAAAACTAAATCATAGTTGTTATATTGTGTTTATCTGGTAGATGTTTTTTAAACATGCATAAGCCACTTAGTAATTTTTTTTTAAGAGTTAAGATTCCACTTACAATTCACTTGAAAGAACTTTTTTAATTGTTAGACTGACTTTAAACACAACTCATATAAATTATGATATTTTTGTTAATATAGACTCTTAAATAATTAAATTGTAATATTTCTAAAACTATATTGTAAAATATATACTTGAAATTTCATTATTAACTTTAAATAATATAAATCATTGGAGTTTATTATGTTATCATTTTTATATTTAATTACTTATATACAAATTTACATGAAGAAGAATATAAAGTATTATATTAAGAATTTTTTATTTTTTAATCACCTTTGAAAAGGAATAATACTGTTTTTTTTTAATTTTTTTCTTTTATAATTTTTTTAACATTGAAATAGAGATTAATAAAATAAGAAATATTTCTTTTTTCTTTTTCAAATGAAGTTTGTTGTAGAAAAAATTTAGTGTATAACAATTTTGATGGGCCATGGGAGAATCCCATAAATATTTCTTTTTCTTTTTCAAATGAAGTTTGTCATAGAAAAAATTTATAGTGTATAACAATTTTGATGGGCCATGGGAGAATCCACCCCTGATCCACCGTTTCATGCACTCATCCCTTTCTTAACTTAGCAAACAAATAATTATGTTTCTTGACAGAGACATAAAGTTTCACAACAAATTTATGATAATGTGTTATTTAGTCTCACCGGCCATCACTAAACACTAATATTATTTATATTGTATATCAATCATAATATGCTTACACTTCAATCGTTGTTAAAAAAAGAAAGTTATAAATTGTGTGACTAGTGACTAGATTTATTGATAGATGATGTAGAATTAAGTGGGAAAGGCTACCAAGGCGCATGTACCACATAATGTAAATATATCATTAAAATAAAATAAGACTAGGGATACAAAATTTTAGAACTTGTTCATCAAAAAAAAAAAAAAAAAAAAATAGAACTTTGTTTACAACGGTTGACGTGTGATTGTGCATAGTAAAAGTAATAATTCATAATGAACCTATGAGCCTATTAAAAAGTGATATTAATCATATTATTCTCATCACAACTTGCATGTAAAAAAAGTTGGGATCTTAATTAACTTGCACATATTGTATTATTGAAGAGCGATCAAGTTTCAAAGACTAGAGTCGATTTAGACTTTTTCAAATTAATACTACCGAATAATTAAAGAAGCAAGAATTTTTGCTAAACAAGAAGCAAGAAAAGTTGGTGTATAATTAATGTCCACAAGTAGATTAAGAAAATTAAAATTACAAGTACATGGGCTGGATTGATAACCTACCCTTGATTGCAATTGGAATCGTGGAATTTGGAATAGCAACACATGGTATTAGATACCAAGGCGTACGATTAGTAATTAATAAGAGTTTGGACACAATCAAATGCAGACCTCAATATATTGAGCATTGAGCAACGTGATCTAGATGACCCAAATATATGTATATCCAATACAGGAAAGAGTGATGCTTAAGTAAAACAATAATTTTTTTTTTTTTTTTGAGAAACAGTAAAACAATAAAATTAAGTACACTGAATGAGTTGTGTAATTCAATGACTATATAAGTGTGCCTATTCTTCTGTGGTTGGACGATACAGGGGGGGTTGGAGAAAGACAGACATGGAAATACTTCGTCGTCGTCATCTCCTTTTGTATGTGCTGCTTTTTGTAGTCTATTTTTTCTCTTGCACTGAAAGTCTTAGTCGGAGAGATTTTCCAGCTGGTTTCATATTTGGAGGGGCCTCAAGTGCTTACCAGGTACATATGTCACTGCACTAACACTAATATTTACATGCTTTCAACTCTAATTACCTATGTTCTTATACTCATTATGTTTGGGGTACTCTTAATTTCTATTGAAAGTATGAAGGGGCTGCATATCAGCATGGAAAAGGACCTAGCATATGGGACACTTTCACCAGTGAAAATCCAGGTCTCTCTCTCTCTCTCTCTCATTTTTAGTGAAGGGAAATTGTATTCAATCAACATGAATGTCCAAATGTACAAACAAAGGCAAACCAAGCAACTACTAGTTAGTTCTCCAGACCAACCTACATTTGCATCACTAAGAGAGAGAAAATCATTCACAGCAATTAGTAATTCACAAAGATAAATATTGTTAATTACAACTAACTTCGACTAGAACCAAATCCACTCAAATATAGTGTTGACCTTTGGGCTAGTATACTTTAATAAATAGTAAAACAATACAATAATGCAAACTCCTCATAAAGATGAAATTATTCAATTCACCAAGTATTTTACACATTCATTTCACATAAAAGTGGGTCTTGCATGTAGGTTAGGTATATGAGACTGTATTAATGAAAAAGAAAGGTATAATTTATTGTGTACAAAATAATGTCTCTTAAGGTTTGAACATTCCAGTCAAAGGGATTCTTGTTAATTATTGTTTAATTAAAAATTTTCCCTATTATTTGTAATCTTATAGGGTCTTCCCTGCTAAGAAATGGCTGTCATACTCATATGTGACCTGTATTTTTATTTCTATGCATAACTAAATTTTGATGTATAACAATTTTTTTTTATGTAGTGTACCACTTAGACAATTTTTTTGAGATATTTTATGGTGTCATGACAGAAAAAATTGCGGACCATACTACAGGGGATATAGCTGATAATTTTTACTATCGTTTTGAGGTATGATTCATATGATTGTATTCTATTAGTCTCTTACACACCAAAAAGAATTATTCTGTTCTGTCCCTAGCTACCCTTCTACACATCCACTATATTGCAGTTGAAACCATAATTTTTTTTCTTTTACTTTTCTTCTTCCTTTTTGCATTAAACTAATGAAAAGACCGGGAAATGTTTCAGGGGGACATAGCTCTGATGAGAGAAATTGGTTTAGACTTCTTTAGGTTCTCCATCTCATGGACCAGAATACTACCTAGTAAGACCACAACTCAACCTTTGCTATTTTCTTTGAAGTCCATTTAAAGGAATAGGCATAATTTCATGACCATTTTTTCTCTACTGAGAACCAACATAACATGTCATTTTAGAAGAAAAAAAAATATTTTTATATGGTATATATTCCAAGTAACATGTAATGCTACTAATAAAGTTTAATTTTGTCCTCAGAAGGAAAAGTAAGTGGAGGAGTGAACCAAAAAGGGGTCATATTCTACAATAACCTCATAAATGAGCTATTATCTCAAGGTGAAATTTCACTCCCTCTCACACGCTACTCATAAAGCTAATCATAAATTGTAGTTTCAATATATGCCTCTTCCTAATATTGACTATAGTTCATTAATCAGGTTTAAAACCATTTGTAACTCTATTCCATTGGGACCTTCCACAAGCTCTTGAAGATGAGTATGGTGGATTCTTGAGCCCAAACATAGTGTAAGTTTTGACATACACATTTAAATCTATTATGCAATTAATAAATCTACAATCTAATTAATAAACAATTGATCAATCTCCTATAATTAGGGATGATTATCTCAACTACGTGGACTTCTGCTTCAAAGAATTTGGTGATAGAGTGAAGTTTTGGATCACAATTAATGAACCAAATTTATTTACCATTGGAGGGTATGCAACAGGCACCGCAGCACCTGGTCGTTGCTCTAATTATGTCGGAAATTGCACATATGGGAATTCTGGGACAGAACCCTATATAGTGGGACATAATTTACTTCTTTCACATGCAGCTGCTGTGAAACTGTACAAGAAAAAGTATCAGGTTTGAGCTTTTAACAATTAATTTTAATTAAGTAATAAATTTGAAGAGGATATACCAACTTATGACTGACTAATTAACTGTGTGTGAGTGATACACATATACACTTAGATTAAACTAGAGTAAAATTTCCATCTTATATATATATATATATATATATATATAAAGAACTTTATGTGTGTGTGAGTGAGAGAGAAACACTGTGTTTACCTATTAATACCTATTAAACTATTTAATCCTTATGAATGAGAAAAAGATAATATATATTCTTATTATGGAAAAAAGATGGTTAATTCGTAATATTGCAAAAGTTGGCTTTCTTTATTGGATGGAATTATCTTCTTCTTCTTTTTTTTTTTTTTGGTAGGCTTTTCAAATGGGAGAAATTGGGATTACAGTAGCGAGTTATTGGATATTGCCCAAATATCAAACGGTTGCCAGCACCAAGGCTGCATTTAGAGGCCTTGATTTTAATTTTGGATGGTAATTACTTAATTTTATACTAACCTAATGAATTCCTATAAATAAAATAAGCACTTTTGTCTTTCACTGTTGTGACCTGAATTCCTATGAGTTATTAAAACATTAAAACAGATATCTTAAATAATAAATAAATAAATAACTGCAATACACCGTAATTCATACATGCATGACTTAGGATTAAAACCCTGTTGCTGTTATTGTATACAAAAATAAAAATATTATATATCTGTGCAATGGGTATGAAGATCATTTTGTAGCCTAGCACTTCATCACTTTACTTAGCTCATGACAATAAACATTAATGCACGTTTCCTTGCACGTAGGCTAAGTGGGAAATGAATATTACATTAAAAAAAAGTGGGAAATGAATAAATTGTAAATTTTCTATGGATAACATTGGCTTTGTTTTCTTTAAAAATATATTTGCAAAGAGCATGCATTTTTGGTTTGAAATGAAGGTAGGTAACAGTAAACAGATGCATTTTAACTTCTAAGCCTATCTACCACGATGCACGATGCTAGCTTTGAATGTATGGTTCAGTCCCTTCTCTTGTGGTCTATCCATAATTGTTTCGTTCGAGAACAATGCATGGTTAGCCTATTAACTTACCAACATACTAATACTCCTTCTTGTCATTTTTTTAGACAAAATTACTACATATTTTATTTCCACAGCTTTCAAACTCTACTTGAAAACCAAGGCCAATCTTTGTTTAAATTCTTTAGGGTAAAAGTTAATGGATGTCTTAAAGGTATTAGTTTAGAATTTTTTTTTTTTTTTTTTTTTTTATGAAAAATGAAAAAAGCCACTGATTTTTTTTACTAATTTTTTATATTTTCTATAAAAATGGTATCAAAACGTTCTAAAAATAGTTTCGTTAAGAAATTTTTAAAGAGTATTTGTTAATCATACTCATTCTTTAATAACAAGGTCAAAAATATTATTTTACTTACTAGTCACACATCTCGTTTAATGTGCATTTGAGTTTATAATCGTGGCTTAATTCTAGAGTGAGATTCTTTTTTTAAGTAATCTAGGGGTTGTTTGATTCGTGATTTTAAATAACACTTTTCAGTTTTTAAACAGCATTACATGTATTTTTATACATTTTTTTTATCCACATGTATTTTCAAAAAATACAAATAACGTTATTATAATAATGTTACCAAACGGCCCCTAGAGTGAGAATCTTGATATAAAGATTCTCACATCTCAGACTGTAAAATAAGCATTAAGCCATTATTTACACATAATGCAACATCCACGCTTACCTACCATCAAAATCTTAAATAATGTTGCATTATGTGTAAATAAATGCAGGCGTATACGGATAAAAAGATATATATATATATATATATATATTTTTTTTTTAGAAACTAAAAGATAGACAGGTGTGTATATGTAAACACATATTTTCTTCTAATAAATAATTTGGGGAATTATATTGCCTTCTTAAACGTTCTATACTTATAAAGTATTTATGACTACCAAAAAACACCCTATCTCATTATAAAATATTTAAATATTTATATTTCAAATATTTTGTACTTTAAAATCATACTCAAATATATAATTTTGTAAATTAGATAGTAAACAATATCCAATTAACATAAAATTTAGCTAATTAGATTGTAGTTTGATTCAATATTAGAAAACTTATAATAGATAAAGGAAATTTATCAGAATATTTATATGTGAGTAGTGTGGATAGTGTTACCAATTAAGTTACTATCTTAAACTTTTAATTAAGTCATCGAAGTAGTGTCCCAATATTTTGTATCAAACCCTCATGAGGAGACTTGTGATTATTTCTATTATTATTTTCGTAGGTTTGTTAATCCAATAATTTTTGGTGACTACCCTGAGACCATGAGAGCTCTGGTTGGGACTCGACTACCTATATTTACTGAATTGCAATCCAAGATGCTTAAGGGTTCTCTGGATTTCCTTGGAGTAAATTACTACACCGCAAGATATGCAGATGACTCTACATCTTCTAGTAGCATTAACCTCAGTTACACAACAGATAGCCATGTAAATCTAACTAGTAAGCTCAAAACCCACAACCTTGATAAGCCTTATAATTTATATTTTGAGTGGTGCTAGAAATATGTATTACAAATTTTATTACATAAATTTTACTAAAATTATGTGTCATTAGTCTTAAAAAGTATTTCTAACATTTATTCTGTTGAAGTGGCATAAATTATATTGATTGTCATTTAAGTTTGAAATTTTTTTGTAATAAAATTTGTAGTCGTTTTTGCATTTTGATCCTTATATTGTTTTCCCTATACTCATGTAATCAACCTATTTGATGTCACAGCGGAAAAGGATGGCATTCCTATTGGTCAACCAGTACTCTCTCTCTCTCTCTCTCTCTCTCTCTCTCTCTCTCTCTCTCTCTCTCTCTCTCTCTCTCTCTCTCTCTCTCTCTCTCTCTCTCTCTCCTCTCTCTCTCTCTCTCTCTCTCTCTGAAGAGTATTATACTCCAACTCCATGTATATACTAAAAAAAACTATGTTATAAATCGTTTTGTAGACCGCTACTAGCTGGCTTTACGTTTATCCAAGAGGAATTCGAGAACTTGTGCTATATGTAAATAAAAAATACAACAATCCACCTATTTACATTACAGAAAATGGTAAGAAACAAAATCTTCATCCTTCTGTGATTTCAGTAGTGTAATTGAAATTTGTATCATGTAATGAGATCCAATATACTTCTACATTTGTACTTTTCAGGAGTTGGTGATAATGGCTCATTGCCAATTCAAGAGGCACTCAATGATAGCTTGAGGTTAAATTACCACCATAGTCATCTATCAAATCTCTTGAAGGCTATAAGGTGAGTGACTATGCATATAGTATTAGAAAAAAATTACACCCTTATGTAGGTAGATGGTGGAAGTGAGAGAGGTGTGGTTGAAAGTATAGACATGTGACACCCTAAATGATTCCATTTTGACTATATGATCACTTAAAGGCCTAGTTTTAGAAATATTATATGTGTGAATTAAGGGAAGTCTATAATACCCACATTTTTTTTGATATGGTATATATACCATACTAATAGGAAGGTTCCACATGACGTAGTTTTTAATTTATCACATCCATTAGTAACTCATATCTTGTTGAGTAGTAACTGATTTCATTTTTGTTTTTTTTTTTTATCCATCTAAAACTGTGATAAGGTCAACTAAGATAGTCTTTACCTCAAATCTTGTGGTAGGTTCAATTACATCACATAGTGATTCTTCTTCGTTTTTTAATAATTTTTTTTAATCATTTTAGTCATGTGGCAACAAGGTCAGACGTGCAATAACTTTGTTATATTTAGTAGTAACTCATGTCACATTGAACAATAACTCTATGATGGATATCATACCTCAAAAAAAATTGGAGTTAAGGAGTAAGGATCCATATGAGTTAAAGTCTCCCTCCCCCCTCCCTCCAAAAAAAAAAAAGAAAGCCTTAAAAAAATTAATATAGCATGATTAGAGTATTAGACTCAAATCTATGCTTAAATTTTTAATAAGTAATTTACCAAAAGTAATTAGACTCAAATATATGCTTAAATTTTTTTTAAGGAATATAGCATAATTTTTATTGTTATACTCATTAGTATCATATCATATTAAACAGTAACTTGATGACGGATATCATACCTCTGACAATATTGGAGGTAAGGAGTAAAAACCCATATGAGTTAAAGTACCCCCCACCCAAAAAAAAAAAAAAAAAATTTATTAAGTGATTTACCCAAAAAAAAAAAAAACTTTTATTAAGTGTAATTCTAGTAGTCCGTAAAGATAAGACCTGCCTGACCCTCCTACTCTCACTGATTGGTAATTGATGAATATATATACATATCATACCCACATTAAAGTAACAGTGTCTAAGATATTAATGATTATGGTTTTGGCAGGGCTGGGGTTGACGTGAGGGGATACTTTGCATGGTCATTTCTTGATGACTTCGAATGGGAATCTGGTTTTACTCTTCGGTTTGGTATCAATTATGTAGATTACAAAAATGGGTTGAAAAGATACATGAAAGCCTCTGCTTTTTGGTTCAAAAATTTCCTTCAAAAGAAAAATGTCACCTGCAGCAGCGACTGATTTGTTGTTTAAGTTCTTGAACTAATTGTTTGTTTCTTATATTTAATTTATTGCATGCATTTACTCTGGAAAGTGAAAACCAGTTCTACTTGACTACTTCCTACCATGTATAAGTTCAGCATGGTCGGTTATTGTTTCATCAATCTTGCACAAGGTTTGAAGCATTAAGCAAACTTTTTTTTTCCTGATCTCGCTGGAGAATATTTGAACTCGTACGTTTAAGCCAGTTTTTTAAAACGTGAGTTCTCTTAGCTTCTTGACTCGACACATAAGGACTTATATATAAATGAGGGGAATGATTAGGTGAAGAGGGAGAAAGAGGGTATTCTTCTTAGAGTTCAGTTAATGAGTGCCCTTTGTACATTTGTTAATAGAATATTTTAGGAAATTTGTGATACCACATTCATAGGAAATATAAAATGTTATAAAAAAAATCAGTTTCTTTTTTATTTTCCTATAAAAAGTTTATTAAAATATTTTCTAATCCAATGTTCTTAGGATATCCGTTAATTATTGTCCCTTCTTCTTATATTGCTACATGACAAAGACAATTTTTGTATCAAAGCTTATTGATCGATTGAGTTAGGCGTCCTGAGTTAATGTTAAAGCCTCTTGATTTTTATAACAACTTGGGGAAGATGTGGAAATCCTTCAAAGAGAAAAGGGAACCTATTTAGAATAGTGGGTATTATAGTAGAACTAAAGCTTCAGGCAAAGAAAGATATGGGAGGTTGGGATGATTCCATTTTGCTCAAGTCTATTGCAGTTTGGTTTGTAAGAGGATTGGTGTTTTTTTTTTTTTTTTTTTTTTTGGAGTTATTAAATTTGTGGGTTCATGATAGTGAGCATTAATTAAATTTGTGGGTTCATGATAGTGAGCATTAATTGTGATTAGGCTAGCATTAAATATAGATTTGAGATTGTGTGAAAATTAAGAAAAATTCTAAAGTACATTTAGAGTATAATGAAATTATGCTTTTTTTTTTTTCTCATAACTACTATATCCAACAAGTGCAAAAGTCTTCCCAATACATTGGGCTTTCTACACGTGCTTACCTTCCACGGGCTTTACAAACAGTCCAAGCCCACTTACAAAAATTTCTCCAAACCAAAATTCTCATACTCCTTCCCTTGGGTTTTCCATGTGGACTTGGACAATCCGATGAAAAGTGAAAAATATGATTATTTGGACTTAGGCCCAAATAAAAGTTTTGCCAGAAATTAATATGGTTTAGTTTTCGGGATTTGTATTCAATGGAAAATTATAAAATACTTTGAAAGCATCATAAATGGATACTACCCTACTCTCCCTCCCATACATCCTTGTCACTTGATTAGTGATTAGTCCCATTATAAATTTAATTAGTAAGATTTATTATTATGTGAAAGTAACGAGTATATATTTATGGTACTCCTTCTTGAGTATGTATGTACTTGTGCCTCACTCGTGAAATAAATCATCACACCTACGGTCCAACCAATTGGGAGAGAATCAATAGATTCCTTTTCGGAAGCGAACCTGTTCCATCTACTCTTGAGGATCAGGTCATCACAGATTTTGAAGTCCAAATAAGTTAAGTTATTTTGTTTTATCTCGTTATGTTGGGCTGTAAAAAATTAGGCCCAAACAATCTACTATGGTGCAAAATTATGCACCTAACATTCTTGCTACCAAATGTGCTACGACTTCAACTACTCAACAATCACGTGGTGTCTAAGAATTAGCTGAGCTTTTGTGTTGTATTGAAGTGCTAAATAATGCACCTATCAAAAAATGACAAGAATTCTCCCCACTAAATGGTGGGACTAATTAAGCGTCTGTTTGGATACCGCTTATTGCTGAAAATTGAAAACTTATTGCTGAAATATTGTAACAAAATAATTTTTAAATGTGTGAATAGTATCGTGGGACCCAGTTTTTAAGTTATATTTACTGAATTCTGTACTTGCGGGTTCCGTAAACAGTACACATGACCCACAGAAATGAAATGCAAACGCGCAAAATGCTATCCAAACTCATACTAAGTCCTTTATTTATTAAGCAATGTGATCAAGATGACCAAAAATTACTTTAATATAGAGCAAGAATGATAATCAGTTTAAGAATTTATTTTTTTTTTTTTTTTTTTTTTAATTTCAAATGGATTAGAAACGAAACATCAAATCAAACTTCCAATAATTTAATTTGTTCAGTGCAACCTAAAAGTCATTAATTTGTTCATCTACCTTGTGGCCTTGGCCTCTGTTTTTTGCTTGCATTGAAGGTCTCAACCGGAGTGATTGTCCGAATGGTATAGCGCTAGTTCCAACATTAATTTGTACATATGTCCTACACATGCATATGTATTTCTATGGTTCTCTTGCATTATGTATGTTTGATTTGTAAATATATATTTTTTCACTGTATATAGTATGGTCTATGAAGGGGCTGCATACCAGGATGGCAAAGGTTCTAACATATGGGATACTTTCATTACGATACATCCAGGTCTCAGACTCTTTCTCACTCTTTGCATCAGGGATGGAGGTAGCCTTTGACTTAGGGGGGCAATGGCTCCCCTCCCCCCTCCCCCCAATTTTTTTTTTTTTTTTTTAATATTAGAAAATATACTAGGTATTAATTTTAGCAATTTTATTCTTTACAATTACACTTTGCCCCCTTAATAATATCATTAATTCTTTTAAGAGTGATGTTATATTACAAATTTTTCTACAATATTTTAACAAACTATTAAGGTAGCAAATTCTTATTGGTTCACATCTAAACTCACTACTTACACCACTTTTTTACTTACCAATAACTACTCACCACATTAGCAATTTGTAAAAAAATTAGTAGTTCTAGCATTTTTTTTTTCTTTTAAAAGACCATAAAAAATCTATAAATTTTAAATTTTAAACAAAATATACAAGGCCAAAAAAATTAGTCGAACAACAAAAATTTTCAATAGTGAAGCAAAAAAAAAAAAAAAAAAAAATTCTAATCAACCAATTTTACCCAAAACAAATAACTCGACCTTTTAAAAAATTTCAAACAAAATAATTGTCCCCACCCAACAACACGCATCAAATTCACCAAAAAAAAAAAAAAAAAAAAACACCTCAATGGTTAAGCCACCACACACAATTAGCAACAAAGTTGCCCCCCAATTATAAGTCTTGGCTCCATCCCTACTTTGCATCAATGCTTTCATTGGTACTTGCAATAATTTCATTGTTTGTAAATGTTTATGTGGCCTAATTTCATTGTTTGTAAATGTTTATGTGGCCTAATGTGATAACGCATAATAAATATGAATATGATAAAAGTAATGTGTCCCCATCGTCGCTCGTATCATTGGAGTTTGGAATAGCAACAAATGCATGGTATTAGCAGTACTCTACCAATCAACCAGCCTACTACAAAGGCTGGTAGATTGGTAGAGTACTACTACTTTGGACACAATCAAATGCAGACATTATTGAAATATTTAGCATTGAACAACATGATCTAGATGATTCATAGAATGAGTTCCAATTACCTTAATTAGAAAAGTTTCTGATAGTTAAATAAGAGATCTGGAGTTCAATCTTTGTCTATACCAAAAACTATTTGGTGTCTTAGTTTGATGATAAAGAGTTATAATCAAAAGCAGACATCATAGGTTGAAACTATCTTAAAAATACAAATAAAAAAAATAAAAAATAAAAAAAGAAGAAGAAGATAACCCATATATATATATATATATATATGGTGATTACTTGCATGTTTAAAACAAATGACTTTTATTTGATTATTATGTAAATAAAACAAGAAAATCGTACGACTATAAATATATGTAAATGTGCAAATTATACTTTGGTTGGCCGACATATTGGGAGCTGGAGAAAGTCAGAAATGGAAATACTTCTTCATCATCATCATCATCTATTTTGGTATGTGCTACTTGTTGTGGCCTATTTTTTCTCTTTTACTGAAAGTATAAGTCGGAGAGATTTTCCAGCTGGTTTCATATTTGGAGGAGCCTCAAGTGCTTACCAGGTACATATGCCACTGCACTAACACTAATATTTTACATGCTTTCTACACTAATTCTCTGCGTTTTTATACTCATTTTATGTTTGGGGTTCTCTCAACTTCTATTGGAAGTATGAAGGGGCTGCATTTCAACATGGAAAAGGGCCTAGCATATGGGAAACTTTCACTAGGGAACATCCAGGTCACTCTCTCTCTCTCTCTCTCACACACACATTTTTAGTGAATAAGCAATTCTATTTATTGAAGCAAAGCTTAAGTATCCTATCAAGATAAGCAACCCAAATGAAATTGATAAGACTAGATCAGATTGAAGTTAGCAAGGATTACTCCTATCACATTTGTAACTGAATGTATTGTACTTATCTAAAACTCTTCTCATCTGTTTCTAATATGTAACAAATGAAAGTAAAGACCACAAGTCAATTGGTGTGGAGCACAACATTATTCAAATTATACTTGTCTTGTTACTATTCAATCAATAGAAATATACAAATTTAGTAACAAAATCAAAACAAGCAGCAACTAGTTCTGGAGACTAACCTACAAATGCATCAGAAATTACAACTAACTTCGACTAGTATGTGTCAAGGACAGAAATTGGGGTCCTCCAAAGGCTGCAGAGTGCTTTGATTTTAGTTGAAATTTTGACTTTTAGGTAAGTAGACAATGAGCTCCACAGACCAAACAAGAATTTCTTCAGTAAATCAGCTTCATCATCTTACTTTACTATTATGGATTTTTTTTGCTAGATTGGAATCCTCCAAATTGATGGGTAATGAGTAAGAAAAGAACCTAATCCACCCAAAGATAGTATATATTAACCTTTGGGCCAGTGTACTTGTATATTCAATATATAATTAAACATTAGAATAATGCAAACCCATCCTAAAGGTGAAATTATTTGTACCAAGTGTATTACACATTCTTCTCACACAAAAGCAAACCTTACACATTCTTCTCACACAAAAGCAAACCTTACATGCAGGTTCTGTACATATGACAGCGTTAATGTAAAAGGAAGGTATAGACTTATAGTACATGGAGTTTTTACGAAATAATGTCTCCTATGTTGTGAACATTTAAGTCAATAATTATTGTTTAATTACAAATTTTCCCTTTTATTTGTAATCTTATAGGGTCTTCCTTGGCTAAGAAAATGGGCTGTCATACTCTTGTGCTTAATATAGTGCATTTTATAATCACAAGAGGATCAACATATGTGACATAACATTTTTTGAAGTTAAAATAAAAATAACTCTTATTTCTATGTATAGTTCGATGTATAACAATTTTTTTAGGGTACCACTTAACTCATTAGAGAATTTTTTGAGAAATTTATGGTGTCATTCCAGAAAAAATTGCGGACCATACCACAGGGGATATAGCTGATGAATTTTACTATCGTTTTAAGGTATATATGTTTAATTCATGTTATTGTATTTTCTTAGTTTCTTACACATCAAAAAGAAAAAAAGACTACTGCAGTTGAAACTTGAAACGATGTTTTCATTCTTTTACTTTTGCTTTTCTTTTATGCATTAAATTAATGAAGAGACCGAAAAATGTTTCAGGGGGACATAGCTTTGATGAAAGAAATTGGTTTAGACTTCCTTCGGTTCTCCATCTCATGGACCAGAATACTACCTAGTAAGACCATTGTTTAAACTCAATAACTCAACCTTTGCCATTTATTTTTTTTGAAATCAATTTAAAAGAATTAGGCTTAATTTCATAACCATTTTTTTCCCTACTAAGAACCTACAAAAACATGTCATTTTTGGGGAAAAAATATCTTTATTTGGTATTATATTCAAAGTAACAAATTATCCTACTTATAAAGCTTAATTTTGTCCTTATGGGGGAAATCAGTGGGGGAGTGAACCAAGAAGGGATCACATTCTACAATAACCTCATAAATGAGCTATTGTCTCAAGGTGAAATTTCCCTCCCTCTCATATGATTCTCATAAAGCAAATCGTAATTTGTTTTATCAATATAGGCCTCCTCCTCATACTGACTATAAAGAATTAATCAGGTTTAAAACCTCTTATAACTCTATTCCATTGGGATGTTCCACAAGCCCTTGAAAAGTATGGCGGATTATTGAGCCAAAACATAGTGTAAGTTTTGAAGCACACATTAAATCTATTATGAAATTAGTATATATATATATATATATATATATGCAATTTGATTAATCAACAATTGATAAATCTCCTATAATTAGGGATGATTATTGCAACTATGTGGATGTTTGTTTCAAAGAATTTGGTGATAGAGTGAAGTATTGGATCACAATTAATGAGCCAAATATATTTACCATTGGGGGCTACATAACAGGTGTTGATGCACCTGGTCGATGTTCTAACTATATCGGAAATTGCACATATGGGAACTCTGGGACAGAATCCTATATGGTGGGACATAATTTACTTCTTTCTCATGCAATTGCTGTGAAATTATACAAGGAAAAGTATCAGGTATGTGCTTTTAACAATTATCAATTTAGAGAGGATATACAAAGGAAAAGAATCGGGTATGTGTGAGATAGACATTGTGCTTTAGATTACACAGAACACTAGCCTTGGTTGATTTGTGCTATTAATACCTATAAAACTATCCTAATCCTTCTTAAGAAAAAAAGGGAGTGCTTCAATGTATATTCTTAATAAGTTAAAAAGAAGGTTCATAATATTGCAAAAGTTTTCTTTCAAAATAGAATGTTTTATCATATATTTTACGGGATAAGATAATCTGAATTTGATTTTTGTAGGTTTCTCAAATGGGAGAAATTGGCATTACAGTACAAAGTTATTGGAATTTGCCTAAATACCAAACAGTTGCTAGCATCAAGGCTGCCTTTAGAGGTCTTGATTTTAGGTTTGGATGGTACGTTTTATGACTTAATTTTATATTAGACTCAACAATTCCTATAAATAAACACATTTGTCTTCAAACGTATTTGCAAAAGGCAAATACTTTTGCCTTGAAGTAGAGGTAGTTAAGAGAAGCATTCTATGCCATACAGCAAAAACCAACAACAACAACATAAGCATTCTAAGCATAGCTACGACAAGTTACAATCTTAGGCTTTTAGATTAAGTAGTTAAGATATTTTCTCAATGTATTGTATCGAACCCTTATAAGGAGACTTGTTGTTATTATTTCTATTATTTGTGTAGGTTTGTTGATCCAATTATTTTTGGTGACTACCCTGAGACTATGCGTGTTTTGGTGGGAACTCGACTGCCTTTATTTACGGAATCACAATCCAAGATGTTAAAAGGTTCTTCGGATTTCCTCGGAGTAAATTACTATACTGCAAGATATGCAAATGACTCTACATCTTCTAGTAGTGTCGACCTAAGTTACACAACAGATAGCCATGTAAATTTGACCAGTTAAGCTCAAAATCCATAAACTTGATTTATATATTGGGTGATGAAAAGAATATATATTAACAATTTTATAAAAAAGAAGTGTCATTAGTCATCAAAAAGTACTCCTGGTATTAATTTTGTTGAAATGGCCTAAATCATATTCATTGTCCCCTCAATTTGTAAATCTTTTGTCGTAAAATTGGTAGTCACTTTTTCATTTTCCTTATATTTTTTCCTTACACTCATGTAGTCACTCTATTTAATGCCACAGTAGAGAAGGATGACATTCCTATTGGTCAACCAGTAATCTCTCTCACTCTCACTCTCACCACATGTTTGAATATAATGAGTATTTTACTCCTTGTATACACTAAGAAAACTATATAAACAATGGTTTTGTAGACTGCTGCTAAATGGCTTTTCGTTTATCCAAGAGGAATTCGAGAACTTATGCTATATGTAAAGAAAAAATATAATAATCCACCTATTTACATTATCGAAAATGGTAAGAAACTATCTTCATCCTTTAGTGTAATTGAAATAGTTATCTAAAATTAAATCAAATATATGTATACATTTGTGCTTTTCAGGAGTTTTTAATAATGGCTCATTGCCAATCCAGGAGGCTCTCAATGATAGCGTGAGGATAAAATACTACTGTAGTCATCTATCAAATCTCTTGAAGGCTATAAGGTGAGTGACTTTGCATATAAGGATAATGGCCATAAATTATGCCATTATGATGGCCGAGCACTACTTGAACCCTAATGTTGGATATATTATATATGTGTGAATTAGGGAAATTCTATAATACCCCTATTTTTTCAAATATGGTATCTCTACTAGCATGATTTTACTTTATAGTAATTTTGTCACATTAGTTAGTAACTCACATCACATTAAGCATTAACTGATTTTCTAATATGTTAATTATATATATTTTTTAATCTGAAACTATGATAAGTTCAATTAGGATAGTGTTTACCTCAGAACTGATGGTTGGTTCAGTCACATCACATGGTAACTTTTTTTTTTTTCATAATAATTTCAGACATGCAGCAATAGGGTCACCCATGATGGTAACTTTATTATTTTCACATGTCACATCAAATGGTAACTTTGTAATGGGTATCATACCTCCAAAAATATTGGAGGGACTAGGGACCCATGTGAGTTAAAGTTGCCCATAAAAGT
The DNA here is from genome assembly GCF_932294415.1 of Quercus robur. NCBI lineage: Eukaryota > Viridiplantae > Streptophyta > Magnoliopsida > Fagales > Fagaceae > Quercus > Quercus robur. The sequence continues at coordinate 84,330,424 of NC_065537.1, forward strand.
AAAATAAACAAATTTAAAAATAATATATAACTTAATTTGACCCAAATTCATATGCTAAAAACTTTTAGCTTAGCAATATGTAAAGATAAGATTAAGACATGATAGCACTCCTACTCCTTTTTTTTTTTTTTAATCAAAAGCAATACTCCTACCCTTGTATTGGAAACTGATAGTGTGGGTACCTAAGGCATGCTTGGCAACGTCTTAAGTATGCAAGCAACGTCCTTGACCGTCCTCGGCATGCTTTGCAACGTCCTCGGCATGCTTGGTAACATTCTTGGCCGACCTCGGCATGCTTGGCAAAGTCCTAGTCGTCCCACATCGAATAAAAATCCCCCCACTTTCTACCTTATAAGTTTTGAAGCGAAGGAGTAGTGGTACCACTACCACTACTCCTTCGTTTCAAAGCTTATAAGGTAAAAAGTGGGGGGATTTCTATTCGATGTGGGACGATTAGGACTTTGCCAAGCATGCCGAGGTCGGCCAAGGACGTTGCCAAGCATGCCGAGGACAGCCAAGGACGTTGCTTGCATGCCTAGGACGTTGCTAAGCATGCCTTAGGTACTCACAGATAATATATATATATATATATATATATATATATATTACGCTTTACCGTCTAAAATATCATTATTGTGTGTTTCAATAGTTCTAAGATATTAACAATTTGATTTCGGCAAGGCTGGTGTTGATGTGAGAGGATAGTTTGTGTGGTCATTTCTCGATAACTTTGAATGGGAATTTGGTTATACTCTTCGATTTGGTATCACTTACGTAGATTACAAAAATGAGTTGACAAGATACATGAAACACTCCACTTTCTGGTTCAAAAATTTTCTCCAAAAGGAAAATGTCATCAGAAGCAAACCTCTGTTGTACCAGGGTAGTAGTTGAATTTATGGCAGCTGATTTGCTTTTGTTTTGTTTTGTTTAGACTCATGTGTACTCTGATTGTTTAACATAATTAATTAACCAAGTTATTACTTAGGTTTATTATTCAGATCTAGATTAAATAAAAACAATCATATCACTTAATGTGGAAAAGTAAAGCAAACAAACGATATAATGACCAAGGAAAACCAATGAAGCCATCCAATTTCAAGATAAAAAACTCGGGGAGGATTTAACCTAAACTATCCTCAAGGAAACAAATTCATTATAATAGAATGGAAGTTTTACAATAGATTTTTCCCTAAATCTAAAGCTATCTCTTACAGTACTTACTCACGTGACCACACGCAGCTCCGAATCCATGGATTCTTCTATCTGAATTTATCGTACACAAATACCCACGTTTGTGACTTTGAGATCCCACTCAAAACTTTAAATCATCATCTATGTATGATCTTGTCGCAGCAACTTTAGATCTACCGGTTCTAATAATGTGTAGATGGAATTCTAGTAGTGATTTTGAAAGGAAAAGACACAGTACCTTTTGAATATCAAAAGAGCGCCACCAAAGTCATTACAAAATGTGCCTTAGGGTTTCCTTTAAATACTAGGAGAATTAGATTTGAAACCCTAATCACTTAATGGGCTTAATAGGTTGTTGGGCTTTAATTAAATTATGCAAAATTGTATATCGATCGGTCGAGTATTCTTCTTAATCAGTCGAGCCAAGAAAATTTTGAATTCCTGAACCTACAACTTCCTTTTTCTTGTATTTTGACTTGTAGCATCTTAAGTATTATCTAATAAATCTTATAGATTCTAATATTTATACTTCGACTAGTTTGTATTCACAGTTTACCGATTGTTCTAAACTTTTAGAACCTAACAGTTTTATGTTGAACTAATTGTTCGCCATGTCTTCCAACATGCACTTATTCTGAAAATCAATCCTAAATTTTTATCAAGTATATTATTATAGGAGTTTCCCGGTTTTATTTGGGTCTAAAGATGATAAGAGGCAACCAATCCTCTGTGGCTCTGTCAATTCTTGTTGCCAAAGATCAGTAAACCTAGTTGTACACAGCCATGTGTCTCTAAACATTTTTGTCAATGAAGTAACCAAGAAGAATATCACCTTAATTATCTGAATCCTTATGAAGGAAAAAAAAAATCTATTGAGCAAAAATAAATAAATAAATAAAATTTGATAATATATATATATATATATATATATTCTTAGTATGGAAAAGAAGGTTAATTTGTAATATTGCACAAGTTGGCTTTCAAAATAAAATTTTCATATAGTATATTTTATTGGAGTTTCAAAATTTCATAAAAATTATCTGAATTTGATTTTTTGTAGGCATCTCAAATGGGAGAAATTGGAATTACAGTAACGAGTTATTGAATGTTACCCAAATATCAAGCAATTGCTTGTACCAAGGCTGCCTTTAGAGGTCTTGAGTTTTTGTTAAAAATGGTAATGACTTAATTTTATAATAGCTTTATGAATTCCTATAAACAAACATGTTTGTCTTCAAAGGTTATGATCTGCATTCCAATAAGTTATTAAACGTTTAAAACAAATATCATTTAAAAAAATATATTTAAAAAACCTGCAATACTCCGTATGCATACGTGTATACAATATACAAAAAAAAAAATATTGTTAAGGTCACATTGAGATGAAAGTGATATATTTTTTTTCATCTTAAATTATGATAAGATCATCTAAGATAGTGTTTACCTGAAATGTGATAGTAGGTTCAATCACATCACATATTGGTTCTTTTTTTTTTCTTTAAAATTTTTTTTTAATCATTTTAGACATGGATCAACAAGGTCACACATACCTTAACTTTGTTATATTCATTAGTAACACTTGTCACATTGAACACTAACTCTATGATTGATATCATACCTCTTAAAGTCCCACATATAATAATAATTAAAAAAAAAAAAAGCAGCTTAAAAAAATTAATATAACATAATTAATTTGACTAAAATCCATTTGCTTAAGGTTTTATTAACAATTATGTACCAATGTCTAAGAGCAATTGGATTGAGTCTTGTAAATGGTATATGTTGAAGAATTTTAGGAGCTGTTTGGATTTGTTGTTTTCCATCACCCATTACTCTATTTTCATCACCCATAACTCAAAACCGGTGAGTCCCACGGCATAGTAGTTTATTTGGATTTGTTTTTAGTTTTTGTTTCTATCACTCAATTCTTTGATTTTTGAGTGATGAGTTATAGAAACTGAAAATACATTTTAAGTGTTTTCAAGTTATCAAAACTGAGTTTCCATGGCATTTTGGTAAATAAACACACATGCGTGGGACCCACAGTCAGAGAAATCACGTCCTTACTTTTATTTTTATTTTCTTTTTCTCCTCCTTACTTTTTCTCTCCTTTCTTCTTCACAGACTCACTCAATGACATTTTTGGATTTCATGTTTTCTTCTTCTTTCTTTTTCTTTCTTCTTCACAAACTCACTCCAACGGCCTTTTTTTTTTTTTTTTTTCTTCTTCATTTTTTTTTTCTTTCTTTTCTTCATAGAAACATGTGGGTAACTTTATCAACAAAAATTAAAAAAAAAAAAAAACACACACACACACACACACACACATGGGTATCGATTTCTCAAACCCATAAACACATGATACTGGTCATACACACAAACACAAACCCACAAACATGTTCATCCACACAATAAATCTAAAAATTTCTTCTCCAAACACAAAAAAAAAAAACCCAGAAGTAAGAAATGAAAGAAAGGAAAGGGGCGAAGAAAAGGGTTGGAATCGGTCTTGCATGTCCTTTCCTGCATTCTTGATCAGCGCCGCTAGGTTATGATGGAGGAGATCGACTCTGCTGCTGCTTGTTGGAGGTGATCTTGCAAGCTAGGTGCCAGTGGAGATCGGTGCTGGGTAAGGTGGAGATCGACGCTGGGTGGATTTCCTTTGCTGGAGATCGGCGCTGTTTAGACTCAGTGAGATGGAGATTGGTGTTGTTTGGACTCGGTGAGAGAAAGAGAATGGAGGAGCAAAGAGGGGTTTGTACTACGTGTCTAGGTATTAGGGGAGAGTGATGGAAAAAAAGAAAAAAGAAAAAAGAAAAAAAAAGGGGGATTTATAGGGAGAAAGAGGATACACGCGGGTATGGTAATCGTGAGCCTGACATGGTGCTCAGGTAGTGGGTCCCACAAAAAGTACAAATTTTTGAGTGATGAGAAGTTGAAAACAGTGTGCCAAACATGCAGGGTTTAGGAAGTTGGGGTATTTTAAATGATAAGTGATGAGTGACGAGTAATGAGTGATGAAAATTGAGTGAGGAGTGATGAGTGATGGTTTTTTTAAAACCAAACAGCCTCTTAGCAACGTTCCAAACCGATATAATATTTTTTATTCCCTACTTTAAATATCTACCTCTTTCTCTCTCTTCATCAATCTCTCTCACTCTCTCGATTGATATTCCAAGCCTCTCTCTATCCCACATCTCTCTCTCAAGGTGATGGTTTTTTTGGCGAAGGTCGTGGGTCCAACATGGGTCTGGTGGTGGTGTGGCGTGGCGTGATTTGGTGGGTCTTGTGATGGGTTTTGGGATCGGGTTGTTTTGGATTGTTGATGGGTTGATCGGTGGTTATGGTTTGTTGATGGGTTGATTGGTGGTTGACGGGTTTTGTTATGGGTTGTTCGTGGGTTTAGCTGGGTTTTGGGTTTGATGGGTTTGGTTATGGTTTGTTGGTGGTGGCGTGGTTTGGTGGTAGTGCGGGTTTGATGGGTTTTGGGTTTAATCGGTGGGTTGCCGTGGGTTTGAATTTGAATGAGCAGTGGGTTTTGCTGGGTTGGGTTTATTGAGTTGTGGTTGATCGATGGGTTGTTGTAGGTCATGGTGGGTGGTTGAGATAACCAAAGGTTAGCTCTTTGTGGTGCTTTCAATGGTGGGTGGTGTGACTGGGAAGCTCGGTGGTGGTGGGTGGTTGAGAGAGAGTAAAAGAAACAGAGATTAGAGAGAGAAGTGAGATATTTTTATATTGTTTTTATTTTATTGTTTATATTATTTTAATGTGTTGTATAAGAAAATAAAATTTGGGATGTTGGATGTGTTGTATGTTCCAACATGTCAAGAGGGATGGAAATAGATTAGCTCACAGTTTAGCTAAAAAAGCAGTTTTATCTGCAGATCTTGAGGTTTGGGTAGAAGACTTACCCGAGGACATGGATGTTGTTTTCCAGTTGGATCTTTCTTGAGTTTGGTTTTGTTTCGTTTTTGTAGTTCGTTCTTTTATTAATAAAATTTTGCTTACCTTTTTCTCAAAAAGAAAAAAAAAAGAAAAAATGAAGAAGAAAAAGGTATGGCATAATAGATAAAGTAACTTTTAAGATAGTAAAATAGAATAATTTGAAGATAATAGATGTGAATGCTCTAAGATGTTAAGGATTGTGGTTTCACCAGGGCTGGGGTTGATGTGAGGGAATACTTTGCATGATAATTTTTTGATGATTTTGAATGGAAATTTGGTTTTACTCTTCGGTTTGGCATCACTTACGTAGATTACAAAAATGGGTTAACAAGACACATGAAAACTTCTGCTTTTTGGTTCAAAAATTTCCTTCAAAAGAAAAATGTCACCAGATGCGTACCTTTATTGTACTTTGAGCTGTAATTCAATTTATAGCGACTAATTTGTTGTTAAGTACTTGAACTAATTGTTTGTTTGTTATATTTTTAACTTCCAGCATGTATTTACTCTTTTGTTTAAACTAATTTATAGCATGCATTATTCTGGAAAGTGAAAACCATTTCTACTTCTACCATGTATAAGTTCAACAAGGTCAGTTATTGTTTCAGCAATCTTGCGCAAGCAAGGGTTGAGGCATTAAGCAAACTTCCTGTCTTGATCTCACTTGAGCATATTTGAACTTGTTTAAGCTAGAATTTTGAAATGTGATTTCTTCAATTAGCTTCTTGACTCCACACATTAAGGACCTATAAATGAGGGGAAGCAAAGATTAGGTCAAGAGGGAAAATGAGGGCCTTCTTCTTCTTATATTGCTATATGTAGGAAAGACCTGGTTGGCTAGCTAGCTGGCTTTGGAGTATAGACAGTTTTTGTATCAAAAATTAATGAACGCTAAGAAAAGGGAACCTCTCTCTCTCTCTTTCTATATATATATATATATATATATATATATATATATATATATATATAAAGTCAAAACTAAGAGAAAATTCAATTATATTCTAAATTAGAGTCCAATTTTGTGTCATGTCCCATATGATCTTTTTAATTTTTGTGCTAAGTAAATTATTAGGTGCAAAAATCGAAGAGCTCAAATCCAATTAAATTCTAAATTTGATTTCAATTGAAGTTCAATTTTGCATCATGTATCCCTCATAATTTTTTAATTTTGTGGCAAGTGAATTATTTGGTGCAAAAACTGAAAAGTCCAAATCTACATTCTTCTTCTTCTTTTGATATAGAGGCTACACTTGCTGCCATCCTTAACCAGTTGCAGCTTATACGTGGTGACATTGGAGACATCTGAGAAACTCAAGCCTTTCATGGAGATTGTCTTGACCATTTTACTAATTAGATGTGTCAGATGAACACTAGGATAGGACGCATTGCCTGTCGTTTGTCCAGACTTAGTGAATTTGTTCTGTTGCGTTCTAAGACTTTAGGTTTAAATGTATTAGAAATTCAATTTATAATGTTGGCAAATCATGATCAAAACGTTTTAGTCTTGTTTAGATTTGCTCAAAGTATTTGCTTTTTATGTAAAGTTGGAATCGAGTTACTGCAAAATTTATTGTGCAATTCTGTCTGGCTCGATCGATCAAGAATTACACTCGATCGATCGAAAGTCGTGCGGATTGTTTTTCTATGGAAATTTCCAACTCAGCCTGAGCCTGTTTGACGTGTAGGGTTTTATGTTTTGTCTTAAGTATAAAAGGGAAAACCCTAGTCACGTTTTGGAGATGCTCCATATGCTGTGTGTGTGAATCTTTTGTGAGATCAAGAGATGGTTGCCTTCACACATACTTAGGGTTTCCAAGTTTTAAGATTATGTCAAGAACTTGGAGATCGATTCAGTTGCTGCATTAAGAGCTTAAAGATATACAAGCGGGGGTGCTTGTACTTGTTGGGAATCCAAGAAAGAAGTAGTTTGTGGACTCGGAGCTGTCACGTGATCATGGTAATAAGTTTTTTACTCGAGGTAGCAATAGGATGTTAGTGGTCTAAGTCGCTATTGTGTAAATTTCAATTCTTTCATAGTGGATTTGTTTTTTACCTTGAGGATAGTTAGGTTAAATCATCCCCAGATTTTTTACCGGTTTGGTTTTCCTGGGTTATCATATTGTTGTGTTTTTTATTTTCTGCACTTGTCAATGATATGATTTATATGTATTAACCTAGATCTGCATAATTTACCTAAGTTAATCACTTGACTAAATAACTAAGTTAATCTGGTTATGTTTTAAGGGGTTTAAAAACATACAAGTTCCTTCTCCGGATTGTGACTCTCCAAATGCATCTTCTGCTAGTGGAGATGATGATGATGCTTCTGACTCTTTTGATGACGAGATGATTACCTCACAATGATCCACCTTTGTCCATTGTAACAAAAAGGGGGAGTAGTTTGAGAGTAGCTGACCTAATTAATAGGGGGAGAGTTAGTTTTAAGGGATGTTGTAAGGATTTTGATGTATAGTATAGGTGTTTTTTCCACTACTTGTATCTCTTGGTTCTGCAACCATTTTACATACCTTGAGTTATATATATATATGATGTATGTTTTCTTTTCTTCTCACATGTGTTGTTTTTTTTCTTACCTTTTACACATGTCTCTATATTTATATAACTTGTCTATTTTTTCCATATGATGCCTTGATGTATCTTGTTTAGTGTTTTAGTTTTAAGATAGGTTGCAAAGTCATATTCATACATTGATCTCTCTTCTTGCAAAGTTTTTCAAGTATTAGAGTAGACTTATTTTTCTATGTAAATCGTGATTAGAATGTATTCTAGGACATTCATGTACTTTTTTTATTTTGTCACGGATTGCCAAAGAGGGAGATTGTTAGGGTCATATATTCATAGTTCGCATATTTTATGACAAAACACACTTTACTTGTATTTGGATAGATTTGAGTGAATACAGGAATATCATAAAGTATGTTGATAAGACCTTACAAGTGGTAGTATTGAAGACATGAAGACTACACCAAAAAAAACAAGTTTGAAAATGCTGAAAACCATCTGTTCGACATTTGGCTCAATGCAAGCTTCTATCGAGAATTAATGAGGTGGATTTAGATTTCTTAGATCTAATTTTCAGCCCATGATGATGTGCCTTTTCTAGGAATTCGTTCTCTAACCTACTAGACAATATAAAAACATTATTTAATAGCCGTCATCATACACAGAAACTCACAAAGAATCTACCTACTTCTTGTGAGCCTTAGAGTTTTGTAACCAAGTTGCTTTCTCTTTTACAAGTGTGTAGTAAAGAACTTTGCATCCAATAACAAGTTTCAAGCTGCTGGGAGTTAGTCACAAATTGGAGATTTGTATAATTGAAGAAGTCTCTATAAGATCAAGTCTAATTGAAGATTAACGTAAGGATTTTACTGTAAGTAGATACTTTAGGATAGGCCAAAAGGGTAAAATTCCTTGTATTTGTAATTGGTTGATTCTTGATAAGTGGATCTTGGGAATAGTGACCTGAAATTCACTTATTGAGGTTTTTGCCTTGTGAAGGTTTTTCCCTTTAGTCAATAAATCATTGTATCAAATTTAACTTCCACTGCACTCTAGATTAGTATAGTGATTTGTTGGTGCCTCTATAATATTGCATTTAATTTGATCTAGTTAATCAACTTAGGTGATTACATTCATTAATTGTGGTCAGTCTATAACCCAACAATTATTAAATTAATTTTTTATTAATTGTTAGGATTTATTTTCTTAAATTAAGGGATAAAATTAACAAAACTTTAATTTATGAAAAAATTTATCATTTAAATTTTAACAAATTTAAATTCTATTCAAACTAAAAGTATATTATTATATTTTTTTAATTTCCTTCCAAAGAAACAAATAAAAATAAATAAATTATAAACTGAAATCTGGAATCCCACACAACCCCCCATAATTTTTTTCTCCTCAAATCGCATCTTAGTTTTCATTAATTATTTTCAAAAAACTATTCTATTAATTGTTAAGATATATTTTATTAATTAGACTAATTTCTGACAAACTCTACTTTATCCCCCCTTAACCCAAACAAGTTATTAAGAATCGGGTCATTTGGGATTTTGAACTCCAAATACATGTTATTTTGTTCAGCTCGTTATGTTGGGCTGTAAAAAATTAGCACCAAACAATGTACTATGGTTGGGGATTCTGCAATATCCTTGATTCTGATAGCCTCACTTCTCTAAAGAGATCAAGTACAATTGACTGACTCAATTTGTGCTAATGTGGCAGTGTCAAAATTTTCTGCCACTTTGACCTCTTTAGTTATGGACGTCAATTATTGACTTAGATCCTTCACAGAAAGATATATTTTGTAATCTTGTTTATTCAGTAAAAATAAAAATAAAAATTGCTATTCTTTCTTCAATGTTCTAAAATTCTCCTGCAACATATGCAGTAAATTGACAAGCTGGAAACTGTGTCTCATTAATGTTAGAAATCAACACCGCCTCTCTTGAATCTCTCATTGAAGAAATAACTATCAACCACAAGTTTATAAAACTAACATTCTTGATACCAAATATGCTACGACTTCAACTACTCTACAATCACGTGCTGTACGTCTTGGAATTAGCTGAGCTTTCGTGTTGTGAAGGTGCTAATTAAATAATGCACCTAACATTTTTTTTTTCACTTCATCTTGCAGCCACAGGCTGCTTGTGAATTTCGGATTTTTGGGCTCCAAATATAAATAAATTAGTTATAAAAAAATGTCAAGAATTCTACTTCTACGGTTCTACCCACTAAATGGTAAGACTAATTAAGTCCTTAATTTCTTAAGCCATGTGAGCAAGATGACAAAAAATTACTTTAATATAGAGCAAGAATGATAATCGGTTTAAGAATTTTCTTTTTTGAATTTTCAAATGGATTGGAAACGAAACATCAAAATCACTTTTGATTGAGTTAGATTTTAATTGACTTAATATATATGTAAGTGAAGCAAACTTCCATTAATTTGATTTGGTCAATCACCTAATCGATATGACTACCCAACACGATATAGAAAATTGGAGAGAGTACAGTGCAACCAAAAGTCATACATGGAAATTCATCACCATTATTAATTTGCTCTTCTACCTTGTGCCCTTGGCCTATGTTTTTTGCTTGCATTGAAGGTCTCAACCGGAGTGATTTTCCGAGAATGGTGTAGTGCCAGTATGGCAAAGGGTCTATCATATGGGATACTTTCACTACGATACATCCAGGTCTCAGACTCTCTTTCTCACTCTCTGAATCAAAGCTTTCATCGGTACTTGCATTAATTATTTGCTAGCTTGTTTTATTATACACATGCAATTTTATTTTTTTTATAGAGAATTTCATCCTATGATATTCGTTCTTGGTGATAATTTTTTATCTCTCTAAGGGTCTGTTTGGTTGGAGGAGTGGAAAAGTAGAAGGATGAAAAATTAGTGGGAGGATGGAAAAGTGGGAGGATAGAAAAAATTTAGTTTTCCCTCGTGCGTGTTTGGTTGAAAGGGTGGAAAAGTGAGAGGGTGTATAACTCTTTTGTTTGGTTGAAAAGAAAAATGAGAGGATAGAAAATGTAGTTTATATAAATTGACTATTATACCCTTATTACATAATAGGTAGGAAATAGATTTATTTGCACTCATTAAATAATATAAAATTTACCAACAATTATATTTTTCAATGAGAAGTGTTACGTTCACAACATTTTTCACAATATTTTCATAACAAAATTTATGTGGAAAGTTGTTACTAGTTCTAATTTGAACTCACTACTGAAATTATTTTTTTACTCACTAATATTAACTAATAACATTCTATTACTTAAAAATTATTGTGAGAATATTGCGGTAACATTTATAAATTATGATTTTTTATTCATTATGTTATATCTCCTTTCTCAGCCATACGTTTTTCTTTTTCTTTTTTTTTTCTTCTTTTTCTCCCCCACACACGTTGTCCTTATCATTCTTTTCTTTTTCTTCAATAACGTTCCAGGCACAAAGAATGCTCATTCTCAGTTTTTTTTTTTTCCTCCAACGCTCTCTCTCTGTTTTTTTTTTTTTTTTTTTTTTTTTTAACTTGATTCCAAAACGGGGTATTATGGTACTCAGGCTTTTCCTCCCAATTTGGGAGGACGAAATTTGTGGGCCCAGAGAGAAAATTTTCTCCCAAGTTTTCCTCTCTTTTCCAAACAGTGGAAAACACTATTTTCCACCCAATTTTTCACTCTATGTTTTCCATCCCCCCTAAATTCACCCCAACCAAACACAATATAAGTGTTTATGTGGCCTAATGTGATAGCGCATAATAAAGATGGAGTTTGGGTCGTCTAGATCACTTTGGTCAATGTATTTAAAAGTGTGAAGATTACTTGCAAGGTTAAACAAATGACTTTTAGCTGATTAAAAAACAAGAAAATTATGTACACTGAGAATGGGTGTACTCTAGTTTCAAGACTATAAATAATTAAATAGAAGTGTGCCAATTATACTTTGGTTAGCTGACGCTTTGGGAGCTGGAGAAAGCCAGAAATGGAAATACTTCATCATCATCGTCATCATTTATTTTGGTATCTGCTGCTTGTTGTGGCCTATTTTTTCTCTTTCACTGAAAGTATAAGTCGGAGAGATTTTCCAGCTGGTTTCATATTTGGGGGAGCCTCAAGTGCTTATCAGGTACATATAGCATATGCCACTGCATTAACACTAATACTTTACATGCTTTCTACACTAATTCTCTATGTTCTTATACTCATATTATGTTTGGGGCTCTCTTAATTTCTATTGGAAGTATGAAGGGGCTGCATTTCAACATGGAAAAGGGCCTAGCATATGGGACACTTTCACTGTGGAACATCCAGGTCTCTCTCTCTCTCTCTCTCATTATAATTAGTGAATAAGCAATTTTATTCAATCAGGAGAACAAAATAATTTTATGCAATTTTAGTAACAAAAGTAAAACCTGCATCAGAAATTACAACAAGCTAACTTCGACTAGTATGTGTCAAGGACAGAAACTGGGGTTCTCCAAAGGCTTAATTATTGCTTTGTTTTGGATTGAAATTTTGGCTTTTAGGTAGGTAGGTACAATAAGCTCCAGAGACCAAAGATCAGTAAATCTGCTCCATCTTATTTTACTACTATGGATTTTTTGCTAGCTTGGAATCCTCCAAATTGATGGGTAATGAGTAAGGAAAGAACCTTATCCACCCAAAGATAGTATATATTAACCTTTGGGCCAGTGTACGTATACATTCAATAAATACTAAAACACTAGTATTTATTTAACAAAAAAAAAAAAAAAACATTAGTATTTAGTGAACTGTACATCATACGTGTTGGTCTCGCACACAGACATGAAGTTTACAAAATAATGTCTCCTAAGGTGTGAACATTTAAGTAAAAGGGATTCTTGTTAATTATTGTTTAATTACATATTTTCCCCTTTATTTGTAATCATATAGGGTCTAAGAAAATGGGCTGTCACACTCACGTGCTTAGCATAGTGCATTTTATAATCACACGTTGAATTAACACGTGACATAACTGATCTTTCTTGTAATTAAAATAAAAATCACTTTTATTTCTATGTTTTACTATAGTTTGATGTATAACAATTTTTTTAGTGAACCAATTAGCTCATTGGTGACTATTTTTGAGAAATTTATGGTGTCATTACAGAAAAAATTGCTGACCATACCACGGGAGATATAGCTGATGAATTTTACTATCGTTTTAAGGTATTTTTAATTCATGTGATTGTATTCTCTTAATTTCTTTCACACCCAAAAAAAAGAAAAAAAAAAGAAAAAGAAAGAAAGACTATATTCCTAGCTAGCTACCCTTCTACACATCCATTATATAGCATTTGAAACTTGAAACGATGCTTTCTTTCTTTTACTTTTGCTTGTCTATTTTGTATTAAACTAATGAAAAGTCTGAAAAATGTTTCAGGGGGACATAGCTTTGATGAATGAAATTGGTTTAGATTTCTTTCGGTTGTCCATCTCATGGACCAGAATACTACCTAGTAAGACCAATGTTTAACTCAATAACTCAACCTTTGCCATTTATTTTTTTTGAAATCAATTTAAAAGGATTAGGCATAATTTCATAACCATTTTTTTCCCTACTGAGAACCTACAAAAACATGTCATTTTTGGGAAAAATATATTTATTAGGTATTATATTCAAAGTAAAATATTATCCTATTTATAAAGCTTAATTTCATCCTCAGAGGGAAAAATCAGCGGGGGAGTGAACCAAAAAGGGATCACATTCTACAATAACCTTATAAATGAGCTATTGTCTCAAGGTAGAATTTTCCTCCCTCTCATATGATTCTCATAAAGCTAATCCTAATTTGTTTTATCAATATAGGCATATTCCTAATAGTGACTATAATTAATTAATCAGGTTTAAAACCTTTTATAACTCTATTCCATTGGGATGTTCCACAAGCCCTTGAAGAGGAGTATGGTGGATTCTTGAGCCAAAATATAGTGTAAGTTTCGAAGCACACATTAAATCTATTATGAATTTAGTATTTATGCAATCTGATTAATCAACAATTGATAAATGTCCTATAATTAGGGATGATTATCACAACTACGTGGATGTTTGTTTCAAAGAATTTGGTGATAGAGTAAAGTATTGGGTCACAATTAATGAGCCAAATATATTTACCATTGGGGGCTACGTAACAGGAGTTGATGCACCTGGTCGATGTTCTAACTATATCGGAAATTGCACATATGGGAACTCTGGGACAGAACCTTATATAGTGGGGCATAATTTACTTCTTTCACATGCAATTGCTGTGAAATTATACAAGGAAAAGTATCAGGTTTGTGCTTTTAACAATTATCAATTTAAAGAGGATATATCAATTTATGATTCACTAATTAAGTAGCATGTAACCTATGCATATGCACGGATATATTTATAAATAAATACATTTTTTTAATCATAAAAATATACATGATTGATTGAATTATTAAAAAAATAAACGTAATTAGATGCATATTAAAATTCCAAACTAAATTTAGTACTACTTCTGATAATTTCTATTTTAATTTTTAATAAGATAGATAGTGTAGTGATTTTTGTTAAGTAAATACATGATTGGTTTTTTATTTCTTTATTTGTATATTTCATTAATATTAGACTCTTAATATTTTGCACTCATTAACTCACTTAGTATAAAGATTAAAAAACTTTAGTGAACACATGGCACAAAATTAGCACACAATTGATATCTAATTTGGGATCTAATTGAATTTTCTTTTAACACTGGCTTTAAATATATATATATATATATATATATATATATATATATATATATATATATATATATAGACGAGCCATGTGTGTGAGAGAGACATTGTGTTTAGGAATACTGGCTTGTGCTTTAGATTACAATGAACACTAGCCTTGGTAAATTTGCGTTATTAATACCTATAAAACTATCGTAATCCTTCTTAAGAAAAAATGGGATAATCTATTGTGCTTAAATATATATTCTTAATAAGGAAAAAAAAGGTCCATAATATTGCAAAAGTTTGCCTTCAAAGTAAAATGTATTATAGTATAGTTTATTAGATAAGATAATCTAAATTTGATTTTGTAGGCTTCTCAAATGGGAGAAATTGGCATTACAATACAAAGTCTTTGGTATGTGCCCAAATACCAAACAGTTGCTAGCACCAAGGCTGCCTTGAGAGCTCTTGATTTTATGCTTGGTTGGTAAGTTTTATGACTTAATTTTATATTAGACTCAACTATTCCTATAAATAAACACGATTGTCTTCAACGATATTTACAAAAGGCAATTATTTTTGGCTTGAAGTAAAGGTAGGAGAAGCATTCTAACTTGCTAAGCCATTCGGCAAAAACCAACAACAAGAAGAAAAGCATTCCAAGTATAGCTACCACGATGCATGTGGCTGGACTAGAATTTTGAATACATGGTTCGATCCCTTCTATTATGGACCTTATGGGCCATCCATAATTGTTTTATTTGAAAACAATGCATGGTATCTTTCTAATTAATATTAACAAAATAACCTATTAACTTTTGACAAAAATTTTCAAGAAAAAAAAACTATATATTTCCTTCCATAGTTTTTAAACTCTAGTGAGAAAGCCAAGGCCAGTCTTTGTTCAAATTCTTTACTAACAACTTAACAGGGTATGTTACTCTCACAAATCACTCTTCTCCTCTTTAATGTGCAATTTAGTTTTTAATCGTAGCTAAATTCTAGAGTGAGAATCTGAGTACATGGAAAAGCGCTTTCGAGTAGGATTGTCCCAAGGGCCAATTCGAGAAGTCCACACAAAACAATCGAGGAGATCATCCTGAACCTTGTTGAGAGACAGAGAGAGGAAACGCTGATAAACGAGAGATTTATGGTTGCAATCAATGGCTGATTTTTTTGGTTTCATAGATGGAGTTTCCCAAGTAATTAAATAAATTCTTTTTTGAGTTATATTTGTTGGGAAATGTTAATAGATCCCTTATAGCAATAGCTAACAATCCATTTTAGGAATGTTTTTATGAGAAAAGGGAAAAAAAAAAAAAGTAATTAATATTTTGATAGTTTTTTCAATTTTCCATAAAAGTGGTGTTAAAATTTTTCTAAAATAAATTGTTAACCATTGCCCTGAGAGCACCTGTTAACATGACCCTTGTTTGTTTTAACTCACTACACACACGTATATGTTTTACGTTTCTCAGACAGTGAAATAATCTTCCTTTTAATATATAAGGTATAATGGTTTTATATTTCCCTTACTAACTTAGAATCTAAAAAGATGTGGGGGGAATTACATTTTACTACCATAAACTACACATTTATATTACATTTTGCACTCTAAACTTTTCAAATGCACGTTTTGCACCATAAACTATGAACTTTATTACATTTTGCACTCCGACGTTAAGTTTGCTATTAACTTGAATGGAAATTCAAAGTTAGGTTGGTAAAGTGTAATTTACCTTCTGTTTTTAAAACATTGAGAAGATTAGCAATTATGTCCTTTCATGTGGTGCCATATTTTTCCATCCAAGTTAACCGTAAATTGGATGTAGGGGTACAAAGTGTAATAAGGATCATAGTTTAAGATGCAAAACATTCATTCAAAAATTTTATAGTGCAAAGTGTAATCAGTGGTATAGTTTATGGCGGTAAAATGTAATTTTCCTGAGAGAGAGAGAGAGAGAAATTTCTTCTTTAATTTATTTATTTATTCCTTTATGAGTTTCTCATAATGTAAGTGAGTTTACTATTTGCTACCACCAAAATCTTAAATATTGTTGCATGTATGTGCAAAAAAAAAAGGTGTAAAGTGATTTTTTTTTTTTAAGAGGCGGGTATATAACTTTGTTTTGAACTTTGATTGTTTCCCTTGAAAACACCAAAAGGTACTAGTTGAATTGCAAATTTCTTGATAAGTTACAATATTAAGCTTTTAGATTAAGCAGTTAAGGTAGTGTTTCAACATATTGTATCAAACCCTTACAAGGAGACTTGTTATTATTTTTGTTATCATTTGTGTAGGTTTGTTGATCCAATTATTTTTGGTGACTATCCTAAGACCATGCGAGCTTTGGTGGGGACTCGACTACCTGTATTTACTGAATCGCAATCCAAGATGCTAAAGGGTTCTCTAGATTTCCTCGGAATAAATTACTACACTGCAAGATATGCAGATGATTCTACATCTTCTAGTACCATTAACATAAGTTACACAACAGATAGCCATGTAAATCTAACCAGTTAAGCTCAAAATCAACAACCTTGATTTATATTTTGGTTGATGCAAAGAATACATATTACAAATTTCATAAAAATGAATTATCATTAGTCATCAAAAAGTATTTCAACCTTTTATTTTGTAGAGTTGACATAAATCATATTCATTGTCCCCTCGATTTGTAATTCTTTTGTAGTAAAATTTGTAGTTACATTTGCATTTTCCTTATATTTTTTCCCAACACTCATGTAGTTACTCTATTTGATGCCATAGCGGAGAAGGATGGCATTCCTATTGGTCAACCAGTAATCTCTCTCACTCTCACCCTATGTTTGAATATAAAGAGCGTTATACTGCTTGTATATACTAAGAAAAGTATGTAAATAATGGTTTTGTAGACCGCTACTGATTGGCTTTACATTTATCCAAGAGGAATTCGAGAACTTATGTTATACATAAAGAAAAAATATAATAATCCACCTATTTACATTACAGAAAATGGTAAGAAACGATCTTCATCCTTCTATGCTTTCAGTAGTGTAATTGAAATTTTTATTTGTAATTAAATCAAATTTACATTTACATTTGTACATTTCAGGAGTTGCTGATAATGGCTCATCCCCGATTCAAGAGGCTCTCAATGACAGATTGAAGATAAAATACTACTATAGTCATCTATCAAATCTCTTGGAGGCTATAAGGTGAGTGACTATACATATAGTGTGTGTAGAGGAAGGTAGAGTTCAAACCGAATGGGATATCGTAAATTATGCCATTATGATGATTAAGCTATTACTTAAACCCTAATTTTGGATATATTATATACGTGTGAATTAAGAAAATTCTATAACATTCGCATTTTTTTTTTCAGATATGGTATCTCTACTAATAACATGATCTCACATCACAGTAATTTTTTCTTAGTAACTCACATCACCTTGAGCATTAACTGATTTTTTTTAATATTTTAATTTTAATTTTTATCTTAAACTATGGTAAATTCAATTCAGGTAGTGTTTAGCTTAAATTTAATGGTTGCTTCAGCCACATCACATGGAAAATCTTTTTTTTTTTTAATAATAATTCCAGACATACAGCAACAGGGTCACACATGATGGTAAATTTTATATTCATATGTCACATTGAATGGTAACTTTTAATGGGTATCATACCCCTAAAAATATTGGAAGTACTAAGGACCCATGTGAGTTAAAGTTCCCCATTAAAGTAAAAGAAACAAATTTAAAAAATAATATATAACTTAATTAGAACAAATCCATATGCTAAATTTTTTTATTAATAGTTATTTCGGTAATATGTAAAGATAAGATTAAGACCTGCTAACACTTAAAACTCTTTCTTCCTCATATTGGAGACTAATGAATATATAAAAATTAATATATATATATATATATATATGTATGTATATATATAGACACACACATTTTTTCACCCTAAACTATCATAATCGTGAGTTTCAATAATTCAAGAGGTGTGATTAAGTGTAATAGGGTAATAATTTATGGTGGAAAACTCTCTCTCTCTCTCTCTCTCTCTCTCTATATATATATATATAAAATTCAAGTTTCAATTTCTAAGATATTAACGATTTTGTTTTGACAGGGCTGGGGTTGACGTGAGAGGATACTTTGTGTGGTCATTTCTTGACGACTTTGAATGGGAATCTGGTTATACTATTCGATTTGGCATCATTTACGTAGATTACAAAAATGAGTTGACAAGATATATGAAACGCTCTGCTTTTTGGTTCAAAAATTTCCTCCAAAAGGAAAATGTCATCAGAAGCAAACCTTTGTCGTACCTGAGTAGTAATTGAATTTATAACAACTGATTTGTTTTATGTTGAACTAACTATTCGCTATGTCTTCCAACATGCACTTATTCTGAAAATTAGTTCTAAATTTCTATCAAGTCTATTATAATAGGAGTTTCCCAGTTTTCTTTAGGTCTAAAGATGATATGAGACAACCAATCCTCTGTCAATCAATTGGGTCTAAAGATGATATGAGACCCAGTTTTCTTTGGGTCTAAAGAAGAATATCACCTTAATTTGGAAATCTATACTTGTCACCTATTTATTTATTAACAATTTAACATATTATATA
Organism: Quercus robur; assembly: GCF_932294415.1. NCBI lineage: Eukaryota > Viridiplantae > Streptophyta > Magnoliopsida > Fagales > Fagaceae > Quercus > Quercus robur. The sequence continues at coordinate 84,349,439 of NC_065537.1, forward strand.
TAACAAAATTATTTTTGCTTAAGCCCTGAAGTTAATAATTAATGTATCACAGGCAATGATGACAACAAAAAAAACTTTAGAAGCACAAACACATTTGGTGACGATTTACGAAGTAAAAAGAAACTTTTAAAAATAAAAACCACTCTCGGGTAACCTACCTCATAAGAAAATCATGATAGTCTAAACTTGTAAAACCTTTGTAAAATCGATTTCATAACCTCAAGAATCAACACGTTTGCCTCCCATTGTTGTGGCCCCAAGACTCTGGAATTCTTGTATGAAATCCCCTCCATGAATAAACTTGTTTGCTACAACTGGAAACCCAATACACCAATATAATGAACTCAATCAGAGACAGAGCCACTCCCCTGACTTTGGGGCAATCCCCCCACCCACCCCAAATTTTTTTTTTATTAGTATATACATAGGTACTAATTTTAACAATTATATTTTATAAAATTAAACTCCCTTAACAATATTATTGATTCTTTTCAGAGTAATGTTAAATGTTATAGCCACAAACTTTTTTACAACATTTTTACAAATTGTTGATGCAGCAAATTCTTATTGATTTGCATTTGCACTCATCATTTATACCAATTTTTTACTTACTAATAACCAATCACCACATCAACAATTTGTAAAAAAATTTGTAACTTTAGCATTTTTCTCCTTTTAAAGACCATAAATAAAAAAAAATAAAAAAAAATCTATAGCTCTAAAATCTAAAAAAAAAATATAGGTGAAAACACCATTTAAGTCCTTACATTTTGGAGTCACAGTTAATTTAGTTCCTATATTTTGGTAGTAGTCAATTTCTATTGGAAGTATGAAGGGGTTGCATTTCGACATGGAAAAGGGCCTAGCATATGGGATACTTTCACTTGGGAACATCTAGGTCTCTCTCTCTCTCTCTCACACACACACACACACACTCACTCAAAAGGGCCTAGCATATGGGACACTTTAATCAACATGAATGTACAAATGTGCAAACAAAGGCAAAACAAGCAGCTACTAGCTAGTGGTCCAGACTAAACTACACTTGCCTCACTAAGAGAAAGAAAACCATTCACAGCAATTAGTGATTCACTAAGAGTATATTGTTAATTACAACTTACAAGTAAAAGTAAGTTGTTAAAAAAAATAATTAGAACTAACTTTCCCTAGTTAGTGTCAGAGACAGAAATTGGGGTCCTCCAAAGCCTGCATGGTGCTTTGTTTTGGATAAGAATTTTGACTTTCAGGTAAGTAGAGTATCTGCTCCACAGACCAAAGAAGATTTCCTTCTGTAAATCAGCTTCATCATCTCATTTTGCTGCTATGGATTTCTTGCCAAAATGGAATCCTCCAAATTGATGGGTAATGAGTGAGGAAACAACCAAATCCAACTTAAGATAGTACCACTTAACTCATTAGTGAGGATTTTTTTTTTTTTTTTTTTTTTTTTGGAGAAATTTTATGGTGTCATGACAGAAAAAATTGCGGACCATAGCACCGGGGTTATAGCTGAAAATTTTTATTATCGCTTTGAGGTATGGTTCAAATGATTGTATTCTATTAGTTTCTTACACAAAAAAAAAAATATATATATATATATATATATATATGATTCTATCCCTAGCTACCCTTCTACACCCACTATATTGCAGTTGAATTTATGTTTTCTTTCTTTTACTTTTCTTGTTCTTTTTTGCATTAAATTAATAAAAAAACTGGAAAAATGTTTTCAGGAGGACATAGCTCTGATGAAAGAAATTGGTTTAGACTTATTTAGGCTCTCCATCTCATGGCCCAGAATACTACCTAGTAAGACCATTGCTCAACCTTTGTTATATTTTGTGAAATTAGGCATAATTTCATAACCTTTTTTTTTTTCCTTACTAAGAACCTACAAAACATGGCATAATTTCTTTATATGGTATATATTCCAAGTAACAAGTAATCTTATTTATAAAACCTAAGTTTGTCCTCGGAAGGAAAACTCAGTGGGGGAGTGAACCAAGAAGGGGTCACATTCTACAATAACCTCATAAATGAGCTACTGTCTCAAGGTGAAATTTCATTCTCCCTTTCACATGCTACTCATAAAGCTAATCATTCTTTTCTATATCAATATATGCCTCTTCTTAATATTGACTATAGTTAATTTATTAGGTTTAAAACCGTTTATAACTCTATTCCATTGGGATGTTCCACAAGCCCTTGAAGATGAGTATGGTGGATTCTTGAGCCAAAACATAGTGTAAGTTTCAAATTACACATTAAAATCTATTATGCAATTAGTATATACGTAATCTGACTAATTAACAATTAATAATCTTCTATAATTAGGGATGATTATCGCAACTATGTGGACTTTTGTTTCAAAGAATTTGGTGATAGAGTGAAGTATTGGATCACAATTAACGAGCCAAATATATTTACCATTGGGGGGTACGCAGATGGCACCACGGCACCTGGTCGATGTTCAAACTATATTGGAAATTGCACGCATGGGAACTCCGGAACAGAACCCTATATAGTGGGACATAATTTTCTTCTTTCTCATGTAGCTGCTGTGAAATTGTACAGGGAAAAGTACTAGGTTTGTGCTTTTAACAATTATCAATTTAAAGATGATATACCAACTTATGACTCAATAATATTTAATAAGCCATGTTTGTGTGGGAGAGATTGTGTTTAGCAATACAGTCTTGTAGAAGTGATGATCAAATAGCTTTAATTTGGTACATTGATAAATACCAAACGTTTGATCGGATTTGTTTAGAATTACTAGTATTTTTTAATGTGTGGAGTTTTGAATCCTATTACTTTTGTGTTTGACACAACAAAAAACAAAAGTTAATGAAAAATGTTTTCTGCAATCAACAACAAAAGAAGCGTTTTCCACTTTTCGAAAGTAGAAAATGTTTTTCACCATTCCCTTATGTTCTCACTCCCTTCATTCCTTTATACCACTAACACCATCACAATTGCTCCACCATCATCACCACCATTGTCATCACTATTGTCTTTATTGCCACCGCTGCAACACCACCATGCACCACCTTCATTATTGCCACTGCCGCCACCACCACCACTACCAGACTTACATGAAATATTTATAGTTTTTATTACAAGGCAAATGACATAAAATGTTTTCAAACTCACGTAAATGTCCATATGCAATTCCAGTGTTTTTTTTTATTTGTAGTATGTAATTAATTTTTTTTAGATTGATTACCTATTAACTTTTGGAGGCTAGCCATAGAGATAGAGTACGTGTTCCTATGATCAATAACACTAGCCCCTAAAAAAAATGGTTTGTCTTTTCTGGACCTCTGAGAGAATTAACTTGATCCAAAATCCAAACTCTGGGCCTACTAAAATCAGTCAACAAAGTAACATTCTTAAACAAAGACATGTCAAAGTATATATAATCAAAGCCCAAACTAATACCATTCTACCAACTGAGCCGAAGGTCAAGAACTTCCTCAGCAATTTTGAGTCCATGATCCACAAAGAATCTACAAGCCTGGCCCATGTATCATTTTGTTGCTCCTGTTGTATATTCTTCATTTTTTTTTTCTTAAAAAAAAAAATATTTTCTGCTGTTTTTAACTCAAATATATATATATATATATATATACTAAGTTATTTTTTTATTTGTGATATAATAGGATATGAAATATTTATTTATCATTCAATTGAAGAGTTCTAAGAGATGTGTGCATAATTGGAAAAACAGCATGTTGTTTCTAGAAAATTATTAGTAACATCAATCGGAGTCATTGGACAAACGAGTTTCTTATGACAGCCCCAAATTTTTTTTTTATAAACAACAATCCCAACCTCCATTGATTCTCTTGCTTTCTCAGATACAATACAAAGGATACTAACTTTTGAAGGTGAGGGTTGTCACTTAGATAATACATCAATGTCAACGAAATGTTTTGTAGTTACATGCTGGATTTGCATGGAACAAGAAATGCTTTATGTATCTACAATAGAAGCCGAAATGCAGCCTGTCATTTCACCAACCAATCCTGAAGTATCTATAGTAGAAAAGTCCAAATGGACAATAATCTATAAGAGAAGCACCAATATAATAGCCTCAAGCCTAGCCCATGTTTCAATTATCTCAATTTCATCGTTTGATGCCAATTTTCAAGCACTCAAGTGAAAGAAATATGAAAACAATTTGTTAAAATAGCGGAATTTTTTATACCAATTTGTTGCGAGCATAGTTTATTATTGTGGATTTATGCATTTTAAAGATATTGTGAGCTTAAAGATGTTGTAGCCCAAGAGAGACATATATATTGAATGTCCATGTTAGTATGGGGCTAGCCTAAAGCTAGCTCCTACATATACTGAAAGTTCAAATATGTGTATAAAACACCCTTGAACGTTTAGACCCCCAATTACAAAATAATCAATTCAAGCTTTATGTCAAACAACTAGAGTGCGGAAAATGAACAAAAGTTATAAACAGAATTAGTAAACAATCTAAACCAATTAAAAACACATCCACAGCAGAAAATAAAAGGCAAAGATAAAGGGAAGAGAGATGCAAACATAAGGACAACACACGATGTGTTATTGAAGAGGAAACCGAAGCCCTCGGCGTAAAACCTCTCCGCCGCCCTCCAAGCGGTCAATAATCCACTAGAAAATGTAGTTGGAATACATGAACAGCAATAGACCCTCCAAGCCTAATCTACCCGATGTACCTAAGCCCTCCAAGTTTCTTGCTCCAACGAGGTTGCGTCGAACCTTTTTCTTTTCTAGCTTCCCGGATTCCGCTACTTGACCATAGCATCCGCCATCCTTGGCATCTTCCAATGCTTCCCAAAGCTCCAAAAACACTCAACACTCTAAATGGGTGTAGGTAGTGTTTGGATAGAAATCTCCTCTCAATAGGTATGACAATGAGATAGGGAATGAGAAGAGACTACAAAGATTTCTCTCTAAGAATGAGTAGCTCTCTCTAATTGGGTGGGTGTTTTTAAGAAACCTCTCTTAGGGTTTTTCTTTCTGAATAGCCACACACATATTTTGTGGGAATGAGGGGTATTTATACTGGTGTGAGAATGGAATGCAAAGAGTTAGTTTTTCCAAAACAGGGCTGGCTGACGACTTGACTGAGTCGCGAGTTCAAGCCGCGAGCTAACTTAATGGCCAATCTGGATTTTTGTCCTGTAGTGCTCCAGGTGGCATGACTGTTCAGCTCCCCTGCATGCTCTGCACGTGTGCAACTTTTGGCGGCTTGCAAGCCGCGAGCCTCCCGCGAGTCCTAGCCGCGAGTCTCTGTTTCACTGCACTGTCTTGAGCATTTCTTCACACTCTCTCACACACTACCCTTACATGATTCCCACCTAAATACAGGGTTTCTAAGTGCTGTATTACAAGCAAATTTGTCATGGAATAAAGCCAACACATGGTTGATTAAATTCAACCTTACAATACCAAATGTTGGCGTGGGTGAGTGTTACAAACACTATTGCTCTATGTTGTTTGTCTCATATTGATTAAGAGTGAGCTATCTTTAGAGTTTATAAGTCATTGTTCCCCTTAAGTGATACCTTAAGATAGTGGGCTTATGGCCCTATTTGGGAGTTTAAAAAAGGAGGGGGAGTAGAGTAAAGGAAGGGAGAGTAATTTAATTACCTTATTTGGAAGTTTTTTAAGGAAGGAGGGGGAGGGGTTTGGAAGAGTTTGGAGGGGTTTCAACTATCTCTAACCCCTCATTTTTAATTCTCCCAAATTGGAGAGATTTGGAGGGAGAGTAGAGTAGATAAATTATTGACCAAATGAATTTCCCAATTTACCCCTTCTAAATTAACAAAATTGCAAACCAATTATATAAATAATCTTTGTTTGTTTCTTGAGAAAATTTAAGGGGAATGAAAAAAATAAAAATAAATTCACAACTTACTAAAAGGAAAGTCCATACCCAAGTTTCAGAGTCACACTTCAACCCATCTGTCTGTCTTTCTCTAAAAATTGAAGCTTCGAGAAACATATATAGCCATACAAATCGATCAAAATATATGTAACATGTGATGCAATGCATGAGATTTTAAACTCATTTAAGCAACAACCCATCCCAAAATTTCAACAAAAACTCATCAATTTTGAAAAACCCCAAAATTTAGGTTTCAAAACATGAAATGCATGAAAATGAGAGATAAGAAACTCACCAAGTGAAGAAAAACTTGGAAAGACCTTGAAGAAACCTTGAGGAAGAAGTTTGGAGTGAGTGAGAGAGGTTTGGGAGGTGAAGAGACGAGTCTGTCAAGAGAGAGATCGAGAAAAGTGAGAAATGGATCACGCTGAACCTTTATATAAAAGGTTAGTAAAGCTCAACAGATAAAGGTGTCGAGATAGGTGTCCAGCAAGGTGTCGAGCAAAAAGGCATCGACAAATTTAGCTGTCGAGAAGGTGTCAAGGAATAATTCAACAGACACGATTAAAAAAGTTTGATCGATCCACCAGTTGTCGAAAAGCTATCGAGAGGACAGGAGCTTTCTCGATCGATCCACCTAGCTATCGAGAGGTGTCGAGATTGTGATAAGAAATAGCTTAAGAGCTTGATAGATAAGCTAGGTGTCGAAGAGCTGTCGAGATTGCTTAAAAACAGTTTTTCAAGAAGAGAAAAACACAGATATGAATGCAATCAAGCATGCAACTCAACCAATGATCCAATCAACATTTTAGACTCTCAAAATCAACTCTCAACAACAATTTTAAGCACATGGATCCCAAAAACACACACACACACACAAAACAAGTCTAACCAATTTTATATTTCAAATACTACAAAAAAGATTGCTATTAGCGATGGCCAAAGTTCGTTGCAACAACACAAAAAGATGTCACAGATTAGTAGTGTCGACGGCAAAAGGCCGTCGACGTCCTTCGGTAAAAGCCTCGTCGATAATACTATATTACCGACAAGGTCGTCGCTAACACTCATTTTCGACAGTAAAAAGCCGTAGTAAGCAATTTATTTTTTCCGTCAAAAATACTTCTTCATAAGAGGAAGTTGGACGACCAAATACATTTTGTGATAAACTAAGGCCGTCATTAATGTATTTTTTCGACGGCTAAAAGTCATCATAAATACTTGTTTTGCCGTCGAAAATACAATTTCGTACAAGGAAGTTGGATGACCAAATATATTTTGCGATGAACTAAGGCCATCGTTAATGTATTTTTTCGATGACAAAAAGTCGTCATAAATACTTGATTTGCCGTCAAAAATACAATTTCAAATGATGAAGTCAAACGACCAAATACATTTTGCGACGAACTATAGCCATCATTAATATATTTTTTTCAATGACCAAAAGCCATTGTAAATACTTAGCTTTTCGTCAAAAATACAAAATCTTAGTGACCATTTATGTCTTTTCAACGAACTTTGACCGTTATTAAAAATTAGTCACCACGTCACTAATACATTATTTGCAACAAAATAGCTTCGTTGAAAAAAAAAAAAAAAAAGGCCATTTCTAGTAGTTTAATTGCAACAAAACAATTATGTCAAAAAAGAAATACATGAATTATATGAAAGTAAATAAAATAATATATAAATTACAAACATACATCTCATAAAAAATTTTCCATTCAAATAACAAGTACAAATCCATAATTGTTCAAAACTAATAAGTGAATAATGCAATAAAAATGAAAATATTAAAAGGTCTACAAAATAGCATGATGTTCAATAATACATGAAAGCTATATTATATCCTTCACTTAACTTGAAAGCATAAGTATTGGAAGATCAGTCATCATCCAAGCTAATTTCCTCTAGCTGAGAGTCACCTTCCTCCTCAAAGTCATCTTGTGTAATTATTCACACTACGATCTTCTCCCTAACATTGGTCTGCAATATTTTAGATTAAACTGAATAAATATACAAAAATTATAACTACACAAATTTTTATGTTTACAGTAAATAATAAAGAATTAACTAAAATATATTCATTTAAAAACATTAACACAATCACCACAATAAAATGACAAAGCATCAAAAATAAATCCGTACTACCGACACAAACATTGCATCTATCATAAATTCTTACTACTGTCAAGAACCTTGTAGTTCTCCTGTGAATGAGAACTTCCATGTAGTTCTCCTGTGAATGAGAACTTCCAAGAATACATCCACCGCCAATAACCACATTAATAGTACATCCCCATCACTCTTAACAATATATCCATCATCACAAAAAGTCACATAAAATTATATATGAACTAAGAATAGCAATTAATTGAAAACTGTAATGAGCAAATTTATCATTGATTTCAACAAACTCAATAAAATAGGGAAAAAAAATTTTATGTTGGTTATAATGGAAAAAATTATATGTGTAATAGGTGCTTGCATATAATTAAAAGTAATCAACAAATTGGTTGGGGCCACCAATACACACAAACATTACATTATGGTCTAGTACCAAACTGTCAAGAACTTTACCTACAATACGAGATTGTATATTATGAAAGAGATATATCTAAACCAAACCCAAAATTTAGATAAAATAAATCAACCAACAAATCCATTTAGTAATCCACTACATTAACAAAATATAAAAATCAAGATATAAGGATTTAAGAAAACTAACCTGGGCTATAGAGGTGAGAGATTTTTCTTCTTTCTTTTCTTAGTGAGTGAAATAGAGTGTTAGTATTTAGTGAGTAAAAAGGGAGGCGTGGGATTGAAAAAATAAAAAGGTGGGGCACTTGTTTTTTAGTGATAGGGAGAGGTAGGGTTTTGTCTTCTTCTTCTTTCCTTTTCTTTTTCTTCTTTTTTTTTTTTTTTTTTTTTTTTGGGATAATTACAGTAAACCCACCTGAGGTTTGGCCCGTTTACACATTACCTACCCGTGGTTCAAAAGTTATCACTTTGCCCACCTGAAGTTAGTTCTGTTAGCCTTCCGTAACCCACCTCTCCATTTGCCGTTAGAAAAACACCATTTTATTAAAAATAGAACATAACACGGATCAAACACGAACCATCAAATCTTTTCCTCACAAACACAAGAACACAACATTTGTAAATATAGTTCAAAATTTTCAGTTACACACATCCAAAACCAATTAAATCCTCTAAATCCATACCAAAATCCCTTACATTTTTCAAACCCAAACTGTAATAAAAAAAGTTTTAGAACCCAATCATAGATTAAACAGAAAATAGAAACAAACCAAAGAGAGAAAAACAGCACCATTGTTCATCTCTCCTCTAAAAACAAAAAATAACAGAGAAAACTCAAACAAACAAGATCAAAGAGGGGGTTTTGTAGCTTGGGTTCAAGAACACACTTGCTCTTGGTATGAACAATCTTGAGCCAATCAATCTGAATAAAATTTTCATATTCGCACAAATCTTAAAAAATATTTACAAAAATCCTACACTTGAAAGTGTTGTACTCTAATTTCACAAAAATCCTTTCAGTCATTCACAAAAATCATACACAACTTCGTTCTCTCTCAAATCTCAAACCAAAACCAAAGCAAACCCCTCTTCAAAACCCAGACCCACTACACCCACAGCAAAGAAAATAAGATAGCAGAGAGAGAGAGGCGGATCGAAGTCACAGTCGCTGGAGATGGAACCGTCTAAGCCGATGCAGTCGCTGGAGATGAAGTGAACCAAGACACCCATGACCTCTTCGAAGTCACTCTCGAGTCCAACCATATCTAGACCCTCGTCACCCATACTCCCCAAATGGTCGACTCCTGGCTCTTCGACATCTACCGCATCCACTGCCGCCGTCTCCACCGCCTCATCGTCGGCCTCGACGTCGAGTGGCGACCCAGTTTCAACCACAACATCGAAAACCCAGTTGGCACTCTCCAACTTTGCGTGGGTCAACGCTGCCTCATCTTCCAACTCATCTACGCCACTCACTTCCCCAACTTGCTCATCGAGTTTCTCAGCGACGAGGATTTCACTTTTGTTAGAGTTGGGGTTGAGAGTGATGTGGAGAAACTGTTGGATGATTATGATTTGAAAGTTGGGAATGTGGTTGACCTTTGTGGACTCGCTGTGGACTAGTTGGGGAACAGGGATTTGAAGAACGCTGGGTTGAACGGTTTAGCTCGAGCTGTGCTGGGACTCAAGGTACATAAGCCGAGGCATGTAACTTTGAGTAGCTGGAGGTCCACGGAGGTTGAGAGATGAGAGAGAGAGAGATGACACGGTTGTTGTTGCATAGAGACACAAAACCCCATATTCCAAGCTCTTTAGAAAAAATTCAAACCCTAACTCTTTGATTCATGTTATGTTGTGTTTTGGTTGTAAAAGTTGTTTTCTAACGGAAAAGCCAAATGTGGGTAACGGATGGGTAACAAATTGAAGTTCAGGTGGGCAAAGTGATAAGTTTTGAACCACGGGTAGGTAACGTGTAAACGGGCCAAACCTCAGGTGGGTTTACTGTAATTATCCCTTTTTTTTAAGTTAAAATGATATTGAAACATAAACACATGTAAACCTTGTGATGACCAGATCACATTGTACCTGCACATGTATCAAAAGTAGCAAAGAATATTGCGTGTTATGTGTGAAAAACATCGCAAGATTGCATAAGTGTCTACATGTTATGACGATTTAAGATATGAGAAAATCACTTTAACTCACACACAATCATAATTGTTTGATGGGGATTATCACCTTTGAAGTACATCCTATAACTCCTACATCTTCTAGAATACACGCTTGCAATCATATTTAAAAGCATTTTGATCTTTTTGCTTTTGATTTTTCTTTGTATATTTTTCTTTTAAGCAAACCATGCATGGGCATATAAAGAGATAGAAAAGAAATATCCAATTATGTTAAGCATTTGACATTTCAATTTTGCTGTGCTAAGGCATACAAATGTCATTCATGATTGGCAGGCAACAGTGGTAAGATGGTTATTTATGCCTTTCTCTTAGGATTTTCTAGTCCTTCCCGTCAAAAAGAGTGATACAAGTGTTAAGTACAAGAGATAACTTAATCTTACTCATCACAAACACAAGCCACAAAACTCACTTGCTTAGTTGTGCATAGAGATGCTCATCTAAGCTACAAAAGATACAAAATTTAGAAAACTTTGTTTCAATAGCCATTCAAGGTACACAAGTACCAATGTACACAAAACACATTGTTTTTTTTTTTTTTTTTTTTCTGATTTTTCAATTTTTTTTATATCAAAAACAAAATAAAAAAAGCTGAAAACAAACAAAAACATGTTAAACAAAGTAAAACTTAAAAACTAGAATAACTCAAAATAAAAGCAAAACACATAAGTTATGCAAAAACAAAAACACGAAGAGAGAAAAGAAAGTGATAGAATCACTTGGAGCCATTTTTTCCTTCCATACCTTAGAAGAACATTTCCTTTGAATAAACCCTTGAACCGGCGATGAGGGAGAAAAATTGAAACCGTTCAAGTTCGAAAGGAACATAAGGGTTTTGAGAAGATCTCCAAGGGGAGCAGAAGAGGATGGAAACTAATTCTGGTTTCTCGATGTGATCATGTCGTTGCTATGTTGAGTGGCTAGCCACTTATAGCAATTAGGTCGAGTATGATCGGTTGCTCCACAGTGATGACAGAAATGCTGCTTCTTCTGTTTAGGCTTTTAAGAGTTAGCCTTCTTATCCCTAGGGTTTTTAGCTTCTTTCTTATCTTGCTTAGGGGGTGCTCCTAAGATAGATTTGCCCTTATCTATGTTCTCACTAGCTAAATCAATTTTAACATTAGTGTTCTTAATTTCAACATTATTAGTAAGAGGAACAAAAACAGTAGAACTAGTAGAAGCAATACTAGGAGAAGAGAAATCATACCCTAAACCAGTTTGATCTGAAGCAGATTTCTAAAGATTGAGCATTTCATCGAGCTTAGCACTTGAAGTCCTTTCCAGCTGAGCTTTGACTTGGAACAATTCTGCCTCAAGCTTCTTGATCTTTTCAGCCAAGAAGTTATTCTCAAACCTTAGTGCTCCAATAGTCTGATTTGAATTATCAAACTTTGTGGAAAGCTCTTCATGCTCAATCTCCACATCACTAAGCTTCTTGGTGGTCAACCTATACAACTTCTCATGCTTTTCTGAGACCTTGTACAACTTTGCATAGGCTGTGTAGATGTCATCTTGTTCATCCATCTTCTCAAACTTGGACTCCACCAATTCCTCTTCTTCATCCACATCTTCAACAATCCCCTCAATAGGATTAACAGTGGCAGTGAAGGCATTTAAGATTCCATCATCCTCATTGTCGAAATCATCCTTAGGCTCAGTGTCGTTCAAGGTAGCAACAAGTGCCTTACTTTTCCCAATGGTCTTAAGATATGTAAGGCACTCTTGTTTCATATGACTGAAGCCTTGACACCCAAAGCACTTTGGTCCTGAAGGAATAGTATACTGACCGCCATCCCTAGCATCCTTCTATCCTTTATCTTGGCTCTTGAACTGTGAAGAGCTAGATTGCCTACAGTCCTTGTTGAAGCCCTTCCCATTGGCATTCTTCATAAACTTCTTGAATTGCCGGGTGATGTAGGACTTCATCTTAGAATCCTCATCGTCTAAAGACTCATTAGTATCACTACTCTTGGCCTTCAATGCCATGCTCTTGCCCTTACTCGACTTGTCAATTCTTGTTAAACCTAACTCAAAGGTCTGCAGATTACCAACCAGCTTTGTCAAAGGAATCTTGTCGATGTCCTTTGATTCTTCAATAGCAGTAATCTTCGCATGGAATCTCTCGAGTAGAGATCTGAGCACCTTTCTCACAAACTTGGGTTCAAGAATGGTTTCCCCAAGATTGAAAGCTGAGTTCACTATGTCCTTGAGCTTGGCATAGAATTCATCAAATTACTCATCCTCCTCCATCTTGATTTCTTCAAAGCTTGTAGTGAGCCTCTAAAGTTTTGAATCTTTGACAGCCTTAGTTCCCTCATAGGTTGTCTGGAGAATGGTCCATGCCTCCTTAGTAGTTTCTGTAGAGGATATCTCCTTGAACTCCTCATTAGTGATCGCACCGAATAAAGCATTCAATGCCCTGCCGTTCAAGTTTGCCGCCTTGATCTTGGCATCATCCCAATCGACTGGTGCTTCCTTCGGCTTGGTCCAGCCTATCTCAACAACTTGCCACACTTTTTTATCTAAAGACTGCAAAAAAGCTCTCATGTGTACTTTCCAGTATTTATAGTTAGTGTCATCAAATAAAGGAGGTATAATTAAATACTGTCCTCTATTCATGACAAACAGGGGTCAATGGATCAACACAACAAAGATTAACCCTAATCAGAGTGTGCCTGCTCTGATACCACTTAATAGACCAAAAATAAATTGACCCATTGTGATTAATTAATTGATTAATTAGTCAAGTTTATTAATTAACCAAATTAACATGTAAAGCGCGTGGTAGCACAAACAAATCACCAATTAAACTAAATACAGCAGAAATTAAATTGACACGATGATTTATTTACGAATGGGGAAAACCAACACGGCAAAAACCCCACCGGATGAGTTTAAGGTCATCACTCTTGAGAATTCACTATTATCACAACAAGCAGTTACAAGTAAAGGAATTCCAGTACCTTTTACCAACCTACAATTGAACCCTTATCCCAATACCCAATTGGACTTGTTCTGTTGTGACAATCTCTCCTTTTGATGCATGACTCCCAGTACGTGACTAACCAATTATGCGGATCTCAGTACGCGACTTCAATCACCAACTAGAAAAGGTTGTTGGCTGCAAAGTTTTTCAGTTTATCCAGACGATGAAGATCAAGAAGATACTTGGTCACAAAACCATACTGTGCACAAACACATCAACTTCTACAAAAGAACGATGAACTAGGGCAAATTTTGTCTCCGATCACAATTTGCTTGAACGAGCTTTGCTTAACACTTGTGCAACTTGTGTCCACTTTGACGGCCCTTAAAATAGTCCTTTTATATGTCTAGAGTTGTGAGAAAAGAAGACCCAAACACATAATCACAAATTAGAGTCAAAATAGAACTGAAATTATGTTTTCATAAACCTTGACAGATAGCCATCTGTCAAGCAGCTATCGAGTAGCTGTCAAGCCACGGGGCTGGAACAGCTCTTCAAGCTCGATAGATACTAGCTGCTGAGCTAGCTATCGAGCTTTAATGAACTTGCGCTTTTCAGCTTGAATCTTGGACAGACTTGCATGGCTTTAACACTTGATCTTGAAAAAAGATTTCTTGAAGTATTAAACACATCCTAAATCTACCCAAACACAAGTAAAGTGTGTTTTGTCAAAGGATTAGTCAATTACATAAAATAGTGACATATGTTTCTAACAAGTGAATCATATATGTTCTAACATTGTTCCTTTTATTTAATGCTCAACAAATAAGGACATTAACTGACAAAGCCAACTGTATTTTTTCCCTAAAATTTTTACAACTCACAAAGCCAACTGTATGACGTTTTCGTCAATATGGGATCTAAATGTTTCATGCTTTTAGTCAATAATGCTATACTAGTCGTAGTCTCACGTTGCACATGATAATCATTTTAGAGTAACCTCATTAAGTTTATTTTTTGCAATTTGAACTAATTTAATAAAGAAAGGTAAAAATAAAACTCACATCATAATCAAACTCCTTTCTGATACGTAAAACATATCAAATGTGATGTTATCAAACCAAAGATCCAATGCACAATCAAATTCAAAAATTTTAATAAGGTTTTGAAGTTATTCAATAGAAATAGGTGGCCGATTCTAAGTAAAAGTGTTGGCTATAGCTTTATATATGATGATTTTAACTCTTTTTCCTTAATAACATAAAAATAAATCAATAAACCAAGAGTACAATTTTAAAGGGGAAAAAATAGAGGAAAATTTTAACCAAAATAAAAAAAGATGTATTGTGTAAATATTGCCATAATCTAATCCAATATGTGAATAATAAATAGTTAAATAATTAATTTTAAACACAAAATTGAATTTATTTTCTTAAAAAAATCTTTAAAAATACACTAATGAGAAAATGATGTGGAGTAATATCAGATGAATATGTATAGACAATATTTTATTCTTCATTGATTTTATTTTCTAGTTATAAACATCTAAATTAAAGTAAATAAACTTGTAAATGCAAAATTATATGTAAAGTTAAAACCGCTGAAGATGAATATGTATAGACAATATATTTTGTTTTGAATTTTCATTGATTTATTATTTAGTTATAACATCATAATTGAAGACCATGAATATGTAAAGTTAAGATTATTTAAGATGAATTTGTAAAACCAATATATTTAGATATTTAATATTTTCAAAAAAAAATTAAATGTAAAAAATAATAAGAAAAAGAATAATGATGTGGTGGATGAGGTGGCTCAATAGGAGTGTAGCAATAATAAATTTTACACTTCCATTTTTATATATATATATATATATATATATAAAAGAGTAACTCTAAATAATATTAAACAATAGAGGCATAATATAATAATTTAATAATAACAAATCCACCTTATATATGTTAGGGGGAAAAATCTATTTACCTCAAATCCCAGATCTTTACTATACCATTCTTAGAACCTACATACACCCAGCTTCCATCACATTGAAGCCCCATTTCCATCATGTTATTGGCCGTATGTTAATAATAGCTCATTACCTACCATGTCATTAGAGATAAGTGTCCACATTAGCATTTGGAAAGATACATGTAAAATACTATCAAAAAAAATGTAAGACTAAACTATTTTGTTTTTTCTTTTATAAGTAAAAGTGAGACTACTTGTGGGAGTGACATACTTGTTGAGGGTAGTTTGATTGAACATCAAACCATCGAATGTGCGGATTATTAGCTTTAGCCAAGTAGTGTATATCTTGGATTATCTCAAGCTAATTAACATGTTGTGCACATCACATATGGCATATCAAATCCAACATGAAAAATTTAGAAGCATCAAGCGTTACAAAAGTTACAATATACGGAATAGGAAAAAAAATAAAATAAAAAGCCTGATGGCCAAGAAAGAAGGAAGACAATTTGAGTTTTAATTTATTTTATTATTTGGACACGTCACAGAAAAAAAAAAGTGCCATAAAATATGAAAAAACAGAAGCTGAAAAATAATTTCTTTAGTTTATCTTATATTTCTAATTTCTTATTGCAATACGGAATTAAAAAGAAATAAACAAAAAACAACTATTCAACTTATACTAACAAATAAAATACAAAAAAGAGGAAAAAAAAAAAAGACAAATTACTGCTCATGTCAAACATGGTCCCAATTTGAATACTACTAACAAAATATAATAGAGGTATTATACAAATTAGAAATTTTACCTTTTGGTGGAAACCATGGGAATGGAAATCCTACTTAGTGTATTCATCAAGCATGAAATCTACGTTAAGAACAAATGTGTTAACATAAAAAGAAATCTCATCTCCCTTGACAATGGCATCCTACCTATTGCAAGGCTCTCTTCAACACTTGGGGCATTCTTCTCCAAGTTGGTATTGTCACCTTTGAAGCCACCAAACATTGTTGCTATCTCACACTTGAAGGCATCACTTGTAATAAATTTGTAATGACACCACACCAAATTCGTGTTGTTTGTTTTATACTCCATATAGCAAAGAATACATTTTGGTCTAATATTAAATAACAAAGGAAATATCTCCAAAAATAATAATAATAACAGAAGAAATGATTGGAGAAGATGAAAAGATCACCGTCTTTTCATATACACAATGGAATCAACTATTACAACATACAAATAAATGTTTTATAAAATTTTAAAAAATTATAAATTACAAATAAATGGGAAACCAAAAATAAAGTTTGACCAGCTCCTTGAAAATGAAAAAATAGTGATTGATGAAGAGTGATTATAATCATTTTCTCTTTAAAAAGAAATGATATATGTTGTAGTAGAAGTGATTATAGTAGTATTTTTTTTTTTTTAAGTAATTTTTAGTTAACTTAGGGTGGTAGTGCGAAAGACCACTTGGTATCCCATGCTATTCACATTAAAACTAAAAATTTAATGTTGAAAGGAGCTTTGAATATAAACAATAAAGTTTATGGTGGAGTGTAGTGCATTGGCCACAAAAACATTAATTTTGCAATAGAAAATTAATAGAATTGGTAAACCAATATATATATATATATAGTGACGTGACCAATAATGTGGCTTAACACGAGTATAGTAACAATAATTGCTACGCTTTAACTTTTAGATATATATAAATATAGATGTGCAATTATAGTACTCGTTGAGTATTCTATAATTATCCATTGCTTGTCTCATCCCAATTCCGAGGATAGCCTTGACTTGGCCTTGGTTTTATGTGGTCTGGTAGTATAGTTACCTAACATTCTTAATCCCAAAAATGCTACGACTTCATCTACTCAAAAACAGTAACGTGCTGTTGGTGAAATTTTTGTTTGTTTCCAGATCTAAATTTAACAGTAAACAAAAAATTCAAAAGTGAATCCAATAACTTCCCAATAGGTCAACCAGTAAAAATTCCGTTAGTACATCAATAAGAATTCTATATGATGGCTGAAAGTCTTGTAATTTAATTGGTACCTCCCTATATGCAAAGAATTCTATATCGTGGGGCAAATTTAGGCCTAAATTTATTAAGCCATGTGATCCGGATGACCAAAAAAGTGCTTTAATTTAATAAAAAAATAATAATCGGTTTACGATTTATATTTTCAAATTTTAATTTGCATATGGATTAGAAAATAGACACTAAAAATACATTTTGTGAAGATTTTAATTCGGGCACATATGCGAGTGTTTAAAAATTCCAATATATGATTAATTTGGTGCATCACGTAATGACTTTTATAATTCCCCAACAGTATATAGCCAGGGAGTTGGGAGCTAAAGAGTGCAGTGCAGCCAAAAGTCATACATTGAAATTCATCATCATCAGTTGTTCTTCTACCTTACGTCTTTAGCCTATTTTTATTGGTACAATAATTCTTTGCTAGTTTTATTTTCCACATGATTTTGGTGGATCGTCTGCCCAAAAGTTAAAGGACTTGGAACACTGAAGGCAAGTTAAAATTCAGTTCATTTTTCTTACTGTGTGAGAGAGAGAGAGAGAGAGAGCAATGCAAGTTAACAATGGTGATATGTAACATATGAAGACAAGTAAATACTATTTTATTGTGCAATGTGCAGGTACAACTAGTCAAATTATCCATTCAAAATAGGCTCTTGAGCTCATATCTCTTAACATTTACATTTTGTCTTTTATTCTAAACCTTAGGGTTAATGGTGACTGATGAGTACGAAACAACCAATTCACTTAAGAACATTATGGACACGTGAAGGAAGAAAAATTGGTGTACTTGCTTCTTTCTAACATTATCATTGGAGCCACGGACAAGTTTGGGATAGCAACAAATTAAATGCATGATAATAACCACCAAGACCTTTAGGAATGCTGGAAGATTGGTAGGGTACAATTACTTTTGGACACAATCAAATGCAGAAATTAACTTATTGAGCATTGAGCAACGTGATCCAGATGACCCAAATACATATATAATTAAGCGTGATGATTACTTGCCTGGTTAACCAAATGACACTTTTAGTTGATTTTTATGTGAAAAAACAATAAACTACGTGCACTGAGAATGAGTAATGTAATTCAACAACTATATAAGTGTGCTCATTATACTTTGGTTGGCCAACACATTCATGGGGAGTTGGAGAAAGTCAGGCATGGAAATTCATTATCATCATCATCGTCTCTTTTGGTATGTGCTGCTTGTTGTGGTCTATTTTTTCTCTTTCACTGAAAGTATAAGTCGGAGAGATTTTCCAGCTGGTTTCATATTTGGAGGGGCCTCAAGTGCTTACCAGGTACATATGTCACTGCAATAACACTAATATTTACATACTTTCTACACTAATTCCCTATGTTCTTATACTAATATTATGCGTTCTCTTCATTTCTATTGGAAGTATGAAGGGGCTGCATATCAACATGGAAAAGGACCTAGCATATGGGACACTTTCACTAGGGAACATCCAGGTCTCTCTCTATCTCTCTCTCTGCATATGGGACACTTTTAATCAACATGAATGTACAAATGTGCAAACAAAGGCAAAACAAGCAGCTACTTGCTAGTTCTCCAAACTAAACTACACTTGCCTCGCTAAGAGAAAGAAAACCATTCACAGCAATTAGTGATTCACTAAGAGTATATTGTTAATGACAACTTACAAGTAAAAGTTATTTGTTAAAAAAAATAATTAGAACTAGCTTTCCCTAGTTAGTGTCAAAGACAGAAATTGGGGTCCTCCAAAGCCTGCATAGTGCTTTGTTTTGGATAAGAATTTTGACTTTTAGGTAAGTAGAGTATCTGCTCCACAGACCAATCCACCTAAAGATAGTACCACTTAACTCATTAGTGAGGATTTTTTTTTTTTTTTTTTTTGAGAAATTTTATGGTGTCATGACAGAAAAAATTGCGGACCATAGCACCGGGGTTATAGCTGAAAATTTTTATTATCGCTTTGAGGTATGGTTCATATGATTGTATTCTATTAGTTTCTTACACACCAAAAAAAAAAATTTGATTCTATCCCTAGCTACCCTTCTACACCCAATATATTGCAGTTGAATTTATGTTTTCTTTCTTTTACTTTTCTTTTTCTTTTTTGCAATAAATTAATAAAAAGACTGGAAAAATGTTTTCAGGAGGACATAGCTCTGATGAAAGATATTGGTTTAGACTTCTTTAGATTCTCCATCTCATGGCCCAGAATACTACCTAGTAAGACCATTGCTCAACCTTTGTTATATTTTGTGCAATTAGGCATAATTTCATAACCTTTTTTTTTCCTTACTAAGAACCTACAAAACATGGCATAATTTCTTTATATGGTATATATTCCAAGTAACAAGTAATCTTATTTATAAAACCTAAGTTTGTCCTCAGAAGGAAAACTCAGTGGGGGAGTGAACCAAGAAGGGGTCACATTCTACAATAACCTCATAAATGAGCTACTGTCTCAAGGTGAAATTTCATTCTCCCTTTCACATGCTACTCATAAAGCTAATCATTCTTTTCTATATCAACATATGCCTCTTCTTAATATTGACTATAGTTAATTTATTAGGTTTAAAACCGTTTATAACTCTATTCCATTGGGATGTTCCACAAGCCCTTGAAGATGAGTATGGTGGATTCTTGAGCCAAAACATAGTGTAAGTTTCAAATTACACATTAAAATCTATTATGCAATTAGTATATACGTAATCTGACTAATTAACAATTAATAATCTTCTATAATTAGGGATGATTATCGCAACTATGTGGACTTTTGTTTCAAAGAATTTGGTGATAGAGTGAAGTATTGGATCACAATTAACGAGCCAAATATATTTACCATTGGGGGGTACGCAGACGGCACCACGGCACCTGGTCGATGTTCAAACTATATCGGAAATTGCACGCGTGGGAACTCCAGAACAGAACCCTATATAGTGGGACATAATTTTCTTCTTTCTCATGCAGCTGCTGTGAAATTGTACAGGGAAAAGTATCAGGTTTGTGCTTTTAACAATTATCAATTTAAAGATGATATACCAACTTATGACTCAATAATATTTAATAATCCATGTTTGTGTGAGAGAGATTGTGTTTAGCAATACAAGGTTGTGCTTTAAATTACAAAGAACACCAACTTGGTAGATTTGTTCTATTAATACCAAGCAAGTCAATATCATATGGGTATTAGCCATACTAGGAAAATTTACTATACTGGCCATTAAATTAATACCGGTACTCCTTCAAAATGTACAATTGGGATATTTCGGGTGTTTTAGCCAGTATTGGCGTTTTGGGCAATACAAAAAAATAATTAAATAATTAAAAACATGTTATTTACACTAATATATTAGTGATTCTCAAAAAAAAAAAAGTATATTGGTTAATATATTTAGGCTTATAAAATATGTGGACATTAAATTTTATGTTGATAAAAATAAAAGTTAATATATTCATACTTAAATAAATACACACACACACACACACATATATATATATATATATGAATGGAAATATATAAATAGTGGTAATCCTGAAACGGTACACCGGTATCATTCTTCTCGCCCAATTGAAACAGCCTCTTGTATGAAAATAATTTCCTTGATTAATGCCTATAAAACTATCCTAATCCTTCCAAAGGAAAAAAGAGATAATCTATTGTACTTCAATATTTATTCTTAGCATGGAAAAAAGAGGGTTCATAATATTGCAAAAGTTACTTTCAAAATAAAAATGTCTTATAATATATTTTGAGAGATTCTACGTCTACAACATTTTTACAACAAATCACAGGTAGTTAGTTGTTATTGGTTCAAATTTCAAACTAACGCTAAGATTACTTTTTTACCCCAACAATAACAACTAGTAACAACTTGCCACTTGGGATTTGTTGTAAAAATGTTGTAGACATATCATTTCTCATATATTTTATTGGAAAGGATAATCTGAATTTGATTTTTGTAGACTTCTCAAATGGGAGAAATTGGCATTACAGTATCAAGTCGTTGGGTGCTGCCCAAATACCAAACAGTTGCTAGCACCAAGGCTGCCTTTAGAGGTCTCGATTTTTTGTTTGGATGGTAAGTTTTATGACTTAATTTTATACAAGATTTATTAATTCCTATAAACAAACACATTTTTCTTCATAGATATTTGCAAAACGCGTGTATTTTTTTGCTTGAAATAAAGGTAGTTAAGACTTAGAAGAAGCATTGCATAAAAAGAACAAAAGCATAATAAGCATAGCCATTATAATTCAAGTGGCTGGATTTGAATTTTGAATACATTGTAATCCCTTCTATTATGGACCTTATGGTCCATCGACTCCATCCATAATTGTTTGGTTTGAGAATAATGCATGGTATGGTATCTTACTAATTAATATTAACAAAATAACCTATAAACTTAGCAACAAAGGTCAATCTATATATTTGCCTTCCTCCGTTTTTTAAACTCTAGTGAGAATGCCAAGGTTAGTCTTCGTTCATATTCTTCGTTCATCACTTTGCAATCGTGCACATTTTTATTTTTATCATGTGTTTTGTGTGTTGGAGAGGGGGGGGGGGGGGGGGGGGGGTGATGAGGAAGTGCCTGCTAACGAGCATGGACGGAATTATCATGATGATATATATGCGTACTAATTCTAGCAATTTTGTTATATAAAATTACATTTTGTTTCCCTTAAATAATATTTTTGATTCTTTTAAGCATAATATTACCCACAAACTTTTTTACAGCATTTTTACAAACTGTTTTGGTAGCAAATTTTTATTGGTTCACATAATGAGTTCACCATTCACATTGTTTTTTTACTTACTAGTAACCACTTATCATAACAGTAATTTATAAAAAAGCTTGTAGCTCTAGCATTTTCCTCATTTTAGTGACCATAAAAAAAATAAAAAAATTATAGATCTAAAATCTAAAACAAAATATACAAGCCCAAAAAAATAACTCAACAACAAAAATTACTAATAGTAAAACTAAAAAAATTAAGCTCAATTAACCAATTTTATCCAAAATAAACAACCATGCCCTTTAAAAAATTCTAAAAAAAAATAATTTTGTTCTTATCCACACACAAAAATTAAGAATAAAAATAAAAAATCTCAGCAGCTAAATAATAGCAAAGTCAAAGGTTGAAATCACTGCATATAGCCAACATTAAAGCCGCTTTTTAACTCAAAGTTCTGGCACCATCCCTACTAACGAGTAGGATTGGGTGATATTTCCAAACAACCAATGAGATCATCGTCCTAACCTAGCTGAGGAGCCCCAACAGTTCGAGAACAATGCCTCACAAGATTCCACTGAGTAAAATCCCTCAATCCGCTCTCCAAGCTTATATAGAAGAAAAAAAATCAAGGACAAGTGGACAACCCAAGCAAGGAAGCTTGGTCACGCCAAGGAAAGGCAACACATGCGAAGGGGACAACCATCACCTATGCATTAATTGCTCCCACCAACCAACAATCTCTCAACATTAAGGGGGTGTTTGGTAGCTTAGTTTGAACACATATTTAAACAACATTACACACTTTTCCATACTTTTTTTCACCCACACGTATATCAAAAACACTCAAACAACATTACTCAAACTCCTCTACCAAACACCCCCTAAATGTCGGGTGACTAGTATAAATAGTGGATGAGCCTATTGCAAACCTATGCCCCCCCCCCCCCCCTCCAAAAAAAAAAAAAAAAAAACCTTGAGAACTAACAGGTGATGGGACTCATGCCCACTACCTCATCCTCTTTTTTTCTTTTTCTTTTTTTTTGGGGGAAGACAACCCATAATGGGTATAAATATCCCCCTTATTCGCACAAGAAAGGACAGCAAAATGAGAAAGAGAAAACTTATATTTGAAAACTTAAAATGGCCAATTGAAATGTAGTTTTACGTAGTATTAGGAAACTTATATTTGATAAGGGAAATTTATTAGAATACGTTTGTTTATATATGAGTGGTGCGGATATAGTTAGGGGTGGTGAAATTTGAAATCTAATATTATTTTCCATGAAAACACCAAAAGTTGCTAACTGAACTGCGAATCTCTTGGCAATTTACCATCTCAAGCTTTTAGATTAAGTAGTTAAGGTCGTGTCTCAATGTATTGTATCACACCCTCATATAGAGACTTGTTATTATTTCTATTATTATTTGTGTAGGTTTGTTGATCCAGTTATATTTGGTGACTATCCTGAGACTATGCGAGCTTTGGTGGGGACTCGACTGCCCATATTTACTGAATCACAATCCAAGATGCTAAAGGGTTCTCTAGATTTTCTTGGAGTAAATTACTACACTGCAAGATATGCAGATGACTCTACTTCTTCTAGTAGCGTCAACCTAAGTTACACAACAGATAGCCACGTAAATCTGACCAGTTAAGCTCAAAATCCATAACTTTGATTTATATTTAGGGTGATGCAAAGAATACATATTACAATTTTTATAAAAATGAATTGTCATTAGTCATCTAAAAGTATTCAAGCATTTATTTTGTTGAATTGGCATAAATCATATCCATTGTCCCCTCAATTTGAAAATCCTTTGTAGTAAAATTTATAGTTGTATTTGCATTTTCCTCGTATTTTTTCCTAACACTCATGTCGTCATTCCATTTGCTGCCACAGCGGAGAAGGATGGCATTCTTATTGGTCAACCAGTATTCTCTCTCTCTCTCTCTCTCTCTCTCTCTCTCTCTCTCTCTCTCTCTCTCATGTTTAAATATAAAGAATATTGTACTTCTTGTATATACTAAAAAAAAAAACTATGTAAATAATGGTTTTGTAGACCGCTGCTGACTGGCTTTTCATTTATCCAAGAGGAATTCGAGAACTTATGCTATACATAAATAAAAAATACAATAATCCGCCTATTTTCATTACCGAAAATGGTAAGAAACAATCTTCATCCTTCTATGCTTTCAGTTTCAGTAGTGTAATTGAAATTTTTATTTGTAACTAAATCAAATATACATATACATTAATACTTTTCAGGAGTTGCTGATAATGGCTCATTGCCGATTCAAGAGGCTCTCAATGATAGCTTAAGGATAAATTACTACCATAGTCATCTATCAAATCTCTTAAAGGCTATAAGGTGAGTTGCTATGCATATAGTATTGGGAATTTTTTCTTTTCTTATATAGGTAGATAGTGGGAGTGAGAGAGGTGTGCTGGTTTACAAACATGTGATACCCTAAGAGGTTGTTTGGATGGGATGAGTTTTGAGTGATATCACTCAATTTTCTGTTTCCATCATCCAAATTGTGTAGGTCCCACGGAGGAGTAGTTGTTTGGATGAGTTTCTAGTCATTGTTTTCATGACTCAGTCACTCAAAAAACCGGATCACAGTCATGGAAAATGAAAACAGGTGAAACCTGTTTTCATAACTCAAAATTTGATTTTCAGTGGCATGTTCATAAATAGGAGGAGATTGTGGGCCCCAAAAGCCAGTCACATCCCACCAGTCACTCTCTCTTTTCTTTTTTCTTTTCTTTTCTCCACTTTTCTTTCTTTCTCTCTTCTTCTTTATCTATTCTTCTTTTTGTTCTTCTTCAGAGCAAAAAGCTCATACTCACCGACCACTCACACGCACAGCGTTCTTTTTGCTTTCTTCCGATTCAGTGTTCTTTCTGTTTTGTTCTTCTCCCACTGGTCACTCACACGCCGACCCAAGCCGAGAAATCATCGGTGTTAATCTTTGATCACATGCTGAAAAGCTCCACCACACGCTCGTTCTCCTCATCGCTGCTATCATAAACGATTCGATTTGGAAGCTCATTCTTCGACCTGGAAGCTCTGTTGTCGGTGCTAGGAATAGCTCCGTTGGAAGCTCATTTTCGATCTAGAAGCTCTTTTTTTTTTTTTTTTTTTTCGTGGTGTATCATAAATAACTATGGATGAAGTTTTGAATTTGGGGTGATGAGTTGCTTTTTTTCGTGGTGTATCATAAATAACTATGGATGAAGTTTTGAATTTGGGGTGATGAGCTGCTTTAGGTGGTGTTAAATTGTTGAGAGTTTTTGTTGTTTGTACTACTTTGGTTAAATTGTGAATGGAGTTTTTGTGGTTAACTGTGACTGTGGTTGTGGCAAAATGAAATGTGCAGTGAAGAAAATGGTGGGAGATGAGGGTTTGGCGGGTAGGCTAACAACAGTCTCTAACCATTGTTGAAGTATGGGTCCCACAAAAAGTAAAAAAAATTGAGTGATGAAAAGTTGAAAATATGTGCCAAATGGGTGGAATCAAGAAATTGGGGTATTTTAAGTGATGAGTGATGGGTGATGGGTGATGAAAACTGAGTGATGAGTGATGAGTGACCATTTTTTTTAAACCAAACAAGCTCTAAATGATGCCATTATGACTGGATGATCACCAAAACCTTAGTGTTAAATATATTATATGTGTGTGAATTAAGGAAAGTACCACCAAAGTCATCTATCAACTCTCCTGAAGGCTATAAGGTGGGTGACTATGCATAAATGTGTGGAGGGATAGTGGAGTTCGAACCACAGGCATGGGGCACCATAAATGATGTTATTACGACAATTGAATTAGCATTTAAACCCTAATGTTGGATATATTATATATGCATGAAATAAGGAAATGCTATAATATGCACAACTTTTTAGATATGGTATCTCTACTAATAACAAGATTTCTCATGACATAATTTTGTCATATTCGTTAGTTACTTACATCACATTGAGCATTAATTAATTTTCTTATATTCCTATTTTATTTTATTTTTATTTTTAACTATGATATGGTCAATTATGATAGTTTTTACCTCAAATCTGATGGTAGGTTCAATCACAAAACTTAATAACTCTTTTCTATTTCTTACTTTTGTAATAATTGTAGACATGCAGTAACAGGGTCACACACGACAATAACTTTATTATATTTGCATATCACATTCAACAGTAACTCGATACTGGATATCATAACTCCAAAAATATCGGAGGAACTATGGACCCACATGAGTTAAAGTTCTGCATAAAATTAAAATTTAAAAAAAAAATGTATAACTTAATTAGAACCAAATCCATATACTATAAACTTTTATTAATGGTTAATTTAGCTATGCAATGATAATATTAACCCTCCAGCTCTCATATTACTCCTATACTCCTACTTTCATCTAAACTATCAGTATACGATTACACTTAATACCTTATAAACTATCAAAACGTATGATTGATCCCTCAAAGTTATAACTTTGTTTCAATGTCCTCTCTACTATCTATTTTGGTATTAAGTATTACAAAATTTCGCACTGAAAACCATATACTCCTCTTTAAAATAGACAACTAAGGGATAAATTGATTTTTCAACGCTGAATTCAGTTAACGTTAATAGGAAAACAAACGAAAAATTGTTAAATATAATGTATTTTTAAATTTGGGGGGGGGGGGGGGGGAGTGTTGATCGTCTGTTTTAATAGCTCATGGGTTAAGTGTAATTGGAGTAATAATTTAGGGTGGAAAATTGTAATATTCTCTCTCTCTCTCTCTCTCTCAAAAACATTAACGATTATGGTCTTGGCAGGGCTGGGGTTGACGTGAGAGGATACTTTGCGTGGTCAGTTCTTGATGACTTTGAGTGGAATTCTGGTTATACTCTTCGATTTGGCATCACTTACATAGATTACAAAAATGGGCTGACAAGATACATGAAATGCTCTGCTCTGTGGTTCAAAAATTTTCTCCAAAAGGAAAATGTCATCAAAAGCGAACCTTTGTTGTACATGAGTAGTAATTGAATTTTGAGCAACTGATTTGTTGTATGTTGAACTAATTGTTTCACTGTATCCTCCAGCATGCACTTATTCTGAAAATCAGTTCTAAATTTCTATGTAGTGTATTACAATAGGGGTCTCCCAGTTTCTTAATTTGGGTCTAAAGATGATAAGGGAACCAATCCGGTATTAATTCTTGTTGCTAAAGATAAGTAAACCTACTTATCTCAAGCAGATTTGAAGTCATTTGAAGATTGAGTTCTTCAATCAGCTTCTTGACTGACCATAATACATAACTAAACTATTTTGGATGCAATCATCATTAACACTTTGTTTTGATACAGAAATTTATCAACACAACTTAAAACATAAATGTCATGAGATTGGGCGATGAAATAATTTTTCTTATTTATCAAAAAATAATAATAATCTATGTTGGGATCCTTTTTGTTGTCACACACATGTTTGGTTTTGATTTGCTAGTACTCTTTCTCCCTAAACTCCTAAGTATTTTGTGCATAGGGAGGTGTCAATTAAATTACAAGACTCTTGATGAATAATAATCCTCAATTAATAATGAGCTATAAATGAGGGAAAGAAAAAATTAGGTGCAATAAGCTAAAAAGACTTGATCGTGTGTCAAGTTATATTTTTTAGGTGCAATAAGCTGACTTGGCACACAATGATTAGAGGGTGTAAAACAAGAGTTTTACATCCAATCTGTATTGAATTTAGTCACTTCTTATTATACTGCTATATTAAGGAAAGACTCAGCTCTAGACCTGTTTAGAACACTGGGTATTAGCATAATTCAAACTTTGGGTAGAGAAGTTTATGGGAGGTTAGGATGATTATGTTTGTTGTCAAGTAGAGCAATTTGGTTTGCCCAGTTCAATTTGGCTTGTTGGTATAAGAGTATTGGCATCTTTTGGAGTTGATAAATTTTTGGGTTTATGACAGTGGACATTAACTGTGATTAGGCTAGCATTATATGCGGATATGAGGTTGCAAATGAAGTTTGTATCTTGGAGTGCAGAGTGCAAACATCTTCCCCATACAATTGGGCTTTCTACGTATGCATAGCTTCCATGGGCTTTACAAACACTCCAAGCCTACTTACAAAAGTTTCCCCATAGAACCCAAGAATAAATAGGAAAAACACCCTCTCTTAGCCCCCAAACTAAAATTCTCATTATTTGAGAAACAAACACACACACACACACACACAAGGGAGAGGGAAAGGGGTTCTAACACAAAAGCACACCCCAATTCCACTCAAAAGCCATGGTAACTTTTAAAGGAGGGTAGGGCAAGTTATACTACACACAACACACTCTCTTAAGCAATATGGGACAATTACCCATTCTTTTTTTTGAGAAACAAACACACACACACACACAAGGGAGAGGGAAATGGGTTCTAACACAAAGGCACACCACAATTCCACTCAAAAGCCCCTTGGGCTTTCTATGGGCTTGGTCCACTTAAGGAAAAGTAGAAAGATGATTATTTGGGCTTACACCCGGATAAAAGTTTTATTACAAAAAAAAAAAAAAAAAAAAAGTTTATGAAATTTGTATTTATTAGAAAATTATAGAATACTTTTGAAAGTATTATAAATAGGTACTCCCCTATCACATGATCATTAAATTTCATCATAAATTTAATTAGTGAGATTTACTATTATATGAGAGTAATAAGTACGTATTTATGGTACTCCTTGAATTCTCTATAATTATCCATTATTTGTCTCATCCGAATAAATCAATCAATCAATCATCAATATATATGAATAGAGACTTTATGTGGGAAAGTACGAGGTTTTGCCATATAGCACTCTTCTTGAGAATTCTCTTGCATTAAAAGATAATGACTCTTTTTGTACTAAATAGCCATTAATTAAAAGATAATGCTCTTTTGCTTCCTTTAGTTCATTGTTTCAAGACTAGACACCAAATAAAAGATAATAACTATTTGTTTTCTTTAGTTCATTATAATAATAGTTTAATAGAAAGCATATAAACAAAATATGGTACTACTTCATCAATAACTATAAAATTAAAGTCAAAGAGAGGTTACGTAATCTATAATCTCTTTTCTACTAGTGAGATTGCTTACCAATATGTTATTTTATAAATAAATAAATAAAATAAAAATAAAAAATAAAAACCAATCAGCGTTCAGGGAAGGCAACAACTAAAGGAAGAAGATGAACCATGGGGTTGGGTAGCTAGGCGTAGTTGACAGGTTGAAATTAAAGAATATCCTCATTTGTTTGGATATTTTCATGTGTATTTGAGATGAGTTGGCAAGAAGGGCTATGAGCAGGTGTATATAATGGAAGAGAGGATAAAACCCAAAGTATTTGACTGCTATGTGTAATTTATAAAATTTTCTAGGTATATATGATGAAGATTTGAAAGATTTATGGAGAGTACTTTTTTTATTAAACATTGACATAGATGGTGGTAACTTTTTTCTTTTATGTTGAGGTCTATGATTTCTTAAACATTGTAAAATGTATCTGTCTCATTTCCCTTCTTATAATTCATGACAAAGCACTAAATGACAAAAGATACCCAGTTTTGGAATCGAAAAATGGGTAGGGACTAGGTTTTAGTTTGAACTTAGTTTTACTAGCAAACTTTGTAGGTTAGTCATGACTAACAATAATAGTATACTATTGATGAACCCAACGGATTATAAGATAATTTCTTATAGATTTTTTGAAAATGCACCAGGCATCCCACAGAATATCGGCTAGTAGCATTTAAAGGGTGGCTTTGACTTGGCCTTGGTTTTATATGTGTTCATGTAGTTTGGGAGGTATTACTTGCTTGACATGACCCACTTCATCTACTCTTGGGGATTGGGCTTTAGGGATATTCAAGTCCATAGACGTGAAGTTTATCTGGTTCAGCTCGTTATGTAGGGCTCTAAAATATACCCAAACAATGTACTTTGGTGCAAAATTATGCACCTAACATTCTTGCTACCAAATGTGCTACGACTTCAACTACTCAACACTAACTCGCCGTCTTAGAATTAGCAAAGCTTTTATTTTGTAATTTGCTGGTGTTTCCTTTGTTCATTTTGCAGCTGCTGTTGGTGAATCCAATGGCTTCCCAACCGGTCAACCAGTAATAATAATTCTATATTATGGGACAAATTTAGGCCTTAATTTATTAAGCCATGTGATCCAGATGACCAAAAATAATACTTTAATATAGACCAAGAGTAACAATCGGTTTACGATTTATATTTTTTAT